>NC_059214.1:52781387-52791387 GCF_020615455.1 Coregonus clupeaformis | reverse complement strand
CTTCCCCCTCCCTCCCTCCCTCCCTCCCTCCCTCCTCCCTCCCTCCCTCTCTTCCCCCTCCTCCCTCCCTCCCTCCCTCCTCCTCCCCCTCCTCCCTCCCTCCCTCCCTCCCTCCCTCTCTTCCCCCTCCCTCCCTCCCTCCCTCCCTCCCTCCCTCCCTCCCTCCCCTCTCTTCCCCCCTCCCTCCCTCCCTCCCTCCTCTCTTCCCTCCCTCTTCCCCCTCTCTTCCCCCCTCTCCCTCCCTCCCTCCCTCCCTCCCTCCCTCCCTCCCTCCCTCTCTTCCCCCCTCTCTTCCCCCCCCTCTTTTCCCCCTCTCTTCCCCCTCCCTCCCTCCCTCCCTCCCTCTCTCCCTCCCTCCCTCCCTCTCTCCCTCCTCCCTCCCTACCTCCCTCCCTCCCTCCCTCCCTCCCTCCCTCTCTTCCCCCTCTCTTCCCCCTTTCTTCCCCCCCCCCCTCCCTCCTCCCTCCCTCTCCTCCCTCCCTCCCTCCCTCCTCCCTCCCTCCCTCCCTCCCTCCCTCCCTCCCTCTCTTCCCTCTCCCCCCTCCCTCCCTCCCCTCCTCCCCTTCTCCCTCCTCCCTCCCTCCCCTCCTCCCCTTCTCCCTCCCTCCCTCCCTCCCCCTCCCTCCCTCCTCCCCTTCTCCCCTCCCTCCCTCCCTCCCCTCCTCCCCTTCTCCCCTCCCACCCTCCTCCTCCCCTCCTCCCCTTCTCCCCTCCCTCCCTCCCTCCCCCCTCCCTCCCTCCCCCCTCCCTCCCTCCCCTCCTCCCCTTCTCCCCTCCCTCCCCTCCTCCCCTTCTCCCCTCCCTCCCTCCCTCCCCTCCTCCCCTTCTCCCCTCCCTCCCTCCCTCCCCCTCCCTCCCTCCTCCCCCTTCTCCCCCTCCCTCCCTCCCTCCCCTCCTCCCCTTCTCCCCTCCCACCCTCCCTCCCCCTCCTCCCCTTCTCCCCTCCCTCCCTCCCTCCCCCTCCCTCCCTCCCCCTCCCTCCCTCCCCTCCTCCCCTTCTCCCTCCCTCCTCCTCCTTCTCCTCCTCCTCCCTCCCTCCCCCCCTCCCTCCCTCCCTCCCCCTCCTCCCCTTCTCCTCCCTCCCTCCCTCCCTCCTCCCTTCTCCCCTCCCACCCTCCCTCCCCTCCTCCCCTTCTCCCCTCCCTCCCTCCCTCCCTCCCTCCTCCCTCCCCTCCTCCCTTCTCCCCTCCCACCCTCCCTCCCCTCCTCCCCTTCTCCTCCTCCCTCCCTCCCCCCTCCTCCCTCCCCCTCCTCCCTCCCCTCCTCCCTCCCCTTTCCCTCCCTCCCCCTCCTCCCCTTCTCCCCTCCTCCCTCCCTCCCCTCCTCCCTTCTCCCTCCTCCCTCCTCCCCCCTCCCTCCTCCTCCCCCTCCCTCCCTCCTCCTTCTCCCCTCCCTCCTCCCTCCTCCTCCTCCCCTTCTCCCCTCCCACCCTCCCTCCCCTCCTCCCCTTCTCCCCTCCCTCCCTCCCTCTCTCTCCCCTCCCTCCCCCCCCTCCCTCCCTCCCCTCCTCCCCCTTCTCCTCTCCCTCCTCTTCCTCCCCTTCTCCCCTCCTCCCTCCCTCCCCCCTCCCTCCCTCCCTCCCTCCCCCTCCTCCCCTTCTCCCCTCCCTCCCCCTCCCCTCCTCCCCTTCTCCCCTCCCACCCTCCCTCCCCTCCTCCCCCTTCTCCCCTCCCTCCCTCCCTCCCCCCCTCCCTCCCTCCCCTCCTCCCCTTCTCCCCCCTCCCTCCCTCCCTCCTCCCCTTCTCCCCTCCCTCCCTCCCTCCCCTCCTCCCCTTCTCCCCTCCCACCCTCCCTCCCTCCCTCCCTCCCTACCCCCTCCCCCCTCCCTCCCTCCCTCCCTCCCCTCCCTCCCTCCCCTCCTCCCCTTCTCCCTCCCTCCCATTTACCAATTCAATTGCAGAAATCTGTTACTATTTAGTTTTTATTATTATTATTTTAATTTCTTTAAATTCCTTACTAATGTTTAGCGATTTCTGAATTTCAATAAAGCTTAATAATTCTAAACAAAATTGCTAAACACTGTAACTAATTGATGGGTCTACCATTACTTAATACACTGTGACTTGCTTCCTTTCAGCCACAAGAGCATTAGTGAGGTCAGGCACTGATGTTGGGGCGATTAGGCCTGGCTCACTTGATCGCCGTTCCAATTCATTCCAGAGGTTTGGCTGAATTGGCCGAATCGACTAATTTGAAGGGGTGTCCACATATTTTTTTATGTAGTTACTTCTGTGAACTTTCATTATTCTCCTTCCTCATGAGGCAAAAATTAAAAATATCTTCAAGATATGTGGGGTAACGAATTACAAGGCACAAGGCAATGTTTCTTAAATATTAGTTGTCCAGGGGTCTTTCGTCAACATACTGTATTTTGATGTATTTCTAATACCCTTTAAGACTTTTTCTGGTAGATGTTTCTAAGATCAATCAAAGCCTCTGCTTATTCCTCATTTTAGGATGGAAAATGGTTGAAATTTATTTATGCCTTAATTTCAAAAAAATTTACTCTTACTTTCATTTTACACCCATTTTGATATGCTCCTATAATTCTTATGCTCATGGTTCCTTTACATGGAGATACCAGAGTACCTTATCCAATCAAAACGAGAAACAACACACAATCCAATAAAACCCTGTCAGTCCCTCAGTCCAGAACTACCACATCACACCACTAGGCGTCTTCAAACCGCTCCCCAACCCCTCTCCTCTCCTCTCCCCAGCCTCAGCCCCTCTCCTCTCCCCAGCCTCAGCCCCTCTCCTCTCTCCCCAGCCTCCAGCCTCAGCCCCTCTCCTCTTCCCAGCCTCAGCCTCAGCCCCTCTCCTCTCCCCAGCCTCAGCCCCTCTCCTCTCCCCAGCCCCTCTCCTCTCCTCTCCCCACCTCACCCCTCTCCTCTCCCCAGCCTCGCCTCATCCCTCTCCTTTCCCCTCCCCACCCCCCCCTCTCCTTTCCCCACCCCACCCACCCCTTCCTTTCCCCACCCCTTCCTCTCCTCTCCTCTCCTCTCCTCTCTCTCCCTCTCCTCTCCTCTCCTCTCCTCTCCTCTCTCCTCTCCTCTCTCCTCTCCTCTCCTCTCCTCTCCTCTCCTCTCCTCTCCTCTCCTCTCCTCTCCCCAGCCTCAGCCTCTCCTCTCCCCAGCCTCACCTCATCCCTCTCCTTTCCCCCCCCCCCAGCCCCTCTCCTTTCCCACCCCACCCTCCTTTCCCCCACCCCTCTCCTCTCCTCTCCCCAGCCTCAGCCCCTCTCCTCTCCCCACCTCACCTCATCCCCTCTCCTCTCCCCCTCCTTCCCTCCCCAGCCTCCCCCTCTTCTCTCCCCCTCCCTCTCCTCTCCCCACCTCATCCCCTCTCCTTTCCCCCTCCCCCCCTTCTTTCCCCCCCCCCTTTCCCCCCCCCTTCCTTTCCCTCTCTCCTCTCCTCTCCTCTCCTCTCCCTCTCCTCTCCTCTCCTCTCCTCTCCTCTCCTCTCTCTCTCTCTCCTCCCTCTCCTCTCCTCTCCTCTCCTCTCCTCCTCTCCTCTCCTCTCCTCTCCTCTCCTCTCCTCTCCTCTCCCTCCTCTCCTCCCTCCCCTCCTCTCCTCTCCCCCCTCAGTCCCTCTCCTCTCTCCCCAGACCCCAGTCCCAGTCCCTCTCCTCTCCCCAGCTCCCCCCCCACCCCCCTCTCCTCTCCTCTCCCCTGCCTCAGTCCCTCTCCTCTCCCCAGCCCCAGCTCCACCCCACCCTCTCCTCTCCCCAGCCCCTCTCCTCTCCCCTGCCTCAGTCCCTCTCCTCTCCCACCCCAGCTCCAGCCCCACCCTCTCCTCTCCCCACCCCTCTCCTCTCCCCAGCCTCAGTCCCTCTCCTCTCCCCAGCCCCAGCCCGCCCCAGCCTCCCCCTCTCCTTTCCCCAGCCCCTCTCCTCTCCTCTCCCCCAGCCTCAGTCCCTCTCCTCTCCCCCACCCCAGCCCCAGCCCCTCTCCTCTCCTCTCCCCAGCCTCAGTCCCTCTCCTCTCCCCATCCCCAGCTCCAGCCCCAGCCCCTCTCCTCTCCCCAGCCTCAGTCCCTCTCCCCTGCCCCACCCCTCTCCTCTCCCCAGCCTCAGTCCCTCTCCCCAGCCCCATCCCCAGCCCCTCTCCTCTCCTCTCCCCAGCCTCTCCCTCTCCCCACCCCACCCCAGCCCCCTCTCCTCTCCTCCCTCCCTCCTCCTTCTCCCCTCCCTCCCCTCCTCCCCTTCTCCCTTCCTCCCTCCCTCCCCCCCTCCCTCCCCTCCCTCCCTCCCCTCCTCCCCTTCTCCCTCCCTCCCTCCCTCCCCTCCTCCCCCTTCTCCCCTCCCACCCTCCCTCCCCTCCTCCCCTTCTCCCCTCCCTCCCTCCTCCCTCCCTCCCTCCCTCCCTCCTCCCTTCTCCTCCCACCCTCCCTCCCCTCCTCCCCTTCTCCCCTCCCTCCTCCCTCCCTCCCTCTCCTCCCTCCCTCCCCTCCTCCCTTCTCCCCTCCCTCCCCCTCCTCCCCTTCTCCCTCCCTCCCTCCCTCCCCTCCTCCCCCTTCTCCCCTCCCTCCCTCCCTCCCCCTCCCTCCCTCCTCCCCTTCTCCCTCCTCCCTCCCTCCCCTCCTCCCCCTTCTCACCTCCCACCCTCCCTCCCCTCCTCCCCTTCTCCCCCTCCCTCCCTCCCTCCTCCCCCTCCCTCCCCCTCCCTCCCTCCCCCTCCCTCCCTCCCCCTCCCCTTCTCCCCTCCCTCCCCTCCTCCCCTTCTCCCCTCCCTCCCTCCCTCCCCCCCTCCCTCCCTCCCTCCCTCCCCTCCTCCCCTTCTCCCCTCCCTCCCTCCCTCCCCTCCTCCCCCTTCTCCCCTCCCACCCTCCCTCCCCTCCTCCCCTTCTCCCCTCCCTCCCTCCCTCCCCCCCTCCCTCCCTCCCCTCCTCCCCTTCTCCCCCCCTCCCTCCCTCCCTCCTCCCCTTCTCCCCTCCCTCCCTCCCTCCCCTCCTCCCCCTTCTCCCCTCCCACCCTCCCTCCCTCCCTCCCTCCCTACCTCCCTCCCCCCCTCCCTCCCTCCCTCCCTCCCCTCCCTCCCTCCCCTCCTCCCCTTCTCCCTCCCTCCCATTGTAGCCAATTCAATTGCAAAAATCTGTTACTTTTAGTTTTTATTATTATTATTTTAATTTCTTTAATTCCTTACTAATGTTTAGCAGATTTCTAGTCTTATCTTAATAATTCTAAACAAAATTGCTAACCACTGTAACTAATTATAGGTCTACCATTATTAATACACTGTGGACTTGCTTCCTTTCAGCCACAAGGCATTAGTGAGGGTCAGGCACTGATGTTGGGCGATTAGGCCTGGCTCCTGATCGCCGTTCCAATTCATTCCAGAGGTTTGGCTGATTGAGATGCTATTTGAAGGGGTTCCACATACTTTTGTGTATGTAGTTCTTCTTAACTTTCATTATTCTCCTTCCTCATGAGGCAGAGAAATTAGAAAATATCTTCAATATGTGGGTCGATTACAAGGCACAAGGCAATGTTTCTTAAATATTAGTTGTCAGGGGTCTTTACGTCAGCACTGACTTATTTTGATTATTTCTAATACCCTTCTAAGACTTTTTCTGGTAGATGTTGTCTAAGATCAAAATCAAGCCTCTGCTTATTCCTCATTTTTAGGATGGAAATGTTAAACATTTTTTATCCTTAATTTCAAAAAAATATAGACTCTTAGCTTTCATTTTGACACCCATTTTGATATGCTCCTATAACTTCACGTTAGTACTCATGGGTCCTTTACATGGAGATACCAGGAGTACCTTATCCAATCAAACGAGAAACAACCCATCCACCTAAAACCCTGTCATCCCTCAGTACCAGAACTACTCCACATCACACCACTAGGCAGTCTTCAAACCAGCCGCCCCAGCCCCTCTCCTCTCCTCTCCCCAGCCTCAGCCCCTCTCCTCTCCCCAGCCTCACCCCTCTCCTCTCCCCAGCCTCAGCCTCAGCCCCCTCTCCTCTTCCCAGCCTCAGCCTCAGCCCCTCTCCTCTCCCCAGCCTCAGCCCCTCTCCTCTCTCCCCCAGCCCCTCTCCTCTCCCTCTCCCCAGCCTCACCCCTCTCCTCTCCCCAGCCTCGCCTCAGTCCCTCTCCTTTCCCCACCCCAGCCCCAGCCCCTCTCCTTTCCCCAGCCCCAGCCCCACCCCTCTCCTTTCCCCACCCCTCTCCTCTCCTCTCCCCACCTCATCCCCTCCTCCTCTCCCCAGCCTCAGCCTCAGCCCCTCTCCTCTCCCCAGCCTCAGCCCTCTCCTCTCCCCCAGCCTCAGCCCCTCTCCTCTCCCCACCCTTCCTCTCCTCTCCCCAGCCTCACCCCTCTCCTTTCCCCAGCCCCACCCCACCCCTCTCCTTTTCCCCAGCCCCAGCCCCACCCCTCTCCTTTCCCCCCCCCCCCGCCCTCTCCTTTCCCCACCCTCTCCTCTCTCTCCTCTCCTCTCCTCTCCTCTCCTCTCCTCTCTCTCCTCTCCTCCCTCTCCTCCCTCCCTCTCCTCTCCTCTCCTCTCCTCTCCTCTCCCTCTCCTCTCCTCTCCTCTCCTCTCCTCTCCTCTCCTCTCCTCTCCTCTCCTCTCCCCAGCCTCAGTCCCTCTCCCTCTCCCCAGACCCCAGTCCCATCCCTCTCCTCTCCCCAGCCCCAGCCCCAGCCCCACCCCACCCCTCTCCTCTCCTCTCTCCCTGCCTCAGTCCCTCTCCTCTCCCCAGCCCCAGCTCCAGCCCCAGCCCCTCTCCTCTCTCCCAGCCCTCTCCTCTCCCCTGCCTCAGTCCCTCTCCTCTCCCCAGCCCCAGCTCCAGCCCCAGCCCTCTCCTCTCCCCCCCCTCTCCTCTCCCCAGCCTCATCCTCTCCTCTCCCCACCCCCACCCCACCTCACCCCTCTTTCCCACCCCTCTCCTCTCCTCTCCCCAGCCTCCCCTCCTCTCCTCCCAGCCCCAGCCCCACCCCTCTCCTCTCCTCTCCCCAGCCTCAGTCCCTCTCCTCTCTCCCAGCCCCAGCTCCAGCTCCCCAGCCTCTCTCCTCTCTCCCCAGCCTCAGTCCCTCTCCCCAGCCCCGGCCCCTCTCCTCTCCCCAGCCTCAGTCCCTCTCTCCCCAGCCCCAGCCCCAGCCCCTCTCCTCTCCTCTCCCCAGCCTCAGTCCCTCTCCCCAGCCCCAGCCCCAGCCCCTCTCCTCTCCTCTCCCCAGCCTCAGTCCCTCTCCTCTCCCCAGCCCCAGCCCCTCTCCTCTCCCCACCCCTCTCCCTCTCCCCACCTCCGTCTCTCTCCTCTCCCCAGCCTCAGTCCCTCCTCTCCCACCCCTCCTCCTCTCCCCAGCCTCAGTCTCTCTCCTCTCCCCACCTCGTCCCTCCCCCTCTCCCCAGTCCCTCTCCTCTCCCTACCTCCTTTAAACCAGCACCCCACCCCTGTCCTCTCAGTTAAACCTTGAGTCCTCCCTGCCACTAGGGGCTGAGAAAGGAGAATATTCACAGGTTGAAAACCTGCCAAATCCATTTCATCACCAGTATTAAAACATATGGCAGACTGGGTAGCTTTGATGGGCATTATTTACATATACATTTATAATTTAGCAGACGCTCTTATCTAACCTAGGCTTACAGGAGCAATTAGGGTAAGTGCCTTGCTCAAGGGCACATAACTGATTTTCCCTATGTCGTCTCAGGGATTCAACCAGCAATCTTTTGGTTACTGGCCCAATGCTCTTAACCGCTGGGCTACCTGCCCCCATTATAAAGTATTTTGGACAGGAACAGGATGAGATACTCGAATCCAATCAAATCACTTGTATTCTCACATGCTTTGTAAACAACGGGTGTAGATTAACAGTTAAATGTTTACTTCAACAACCGGAGAGAAAATAGAGAAATATAAAAAGTAACACCTAATAATACATACACAGAGTAATATTTTTAATCCTAATAACATGTCTATATACATTACCAGGTAATAACATCTATATACAGGAAGTACCATAATAACGTGTTATACATTAATACTGCTTTCCGTACCAGGTAATAACGTGGCTATATACAGGGACCTAATAGCATGTATATAGGAGTACCTAATAACGTGGCTATATTGGGTTCCATAATATCTGGCTATTGGTACGGTAATAACATGGCTATATACACGGGTCTATATCTCTATTAGGTACCAGGTAATAACGTGCTTATCAGGTAATAACATGGCTATATACACAGGGGACCAGGTAATAACGTGGCTACATACAGGAAGTAACAGGTAATAACATGGCTATATACAGGAAGTACCAGTAATAACATAATAATAATATAATATGCCATTTGCAACACTTTTATCCAAAGCGACTTACTCATGCTCATCATATTTTTTTGTGTATGGCTTTTTGTGTCATGCTATATACACTACCATTTTCATACCTATAACATGCTATACCCGTACATAATAATCATGCTATATACACAGGTCCATAATACCTGGCTATATACACGGGTACCGGGTAATAACATGCTATATCGGGTCCAGGCTAATAACATGGCTATATACACAGGGACCATAATACATCTATATACCGGGTACCAGTAATAACATTATTCACCTATTGCTATATACACGGGTACAGGTAATAACATGGCTATATACACAGGGGACCAGGTAATAACATGATATATACACAGGGGACCAGGTAATAACATGATATATACAGGAAGTACCAGGTAATAACTATTATACACAGGTACCAGTAATACCTGGCTATATACACAGGGTTCCAGGTCATACATGCTATATACACAGGGACCATATACATGCTATATACTCTACCATATAACATGGCTATATACACAGGGTACCAGGTAATAACAGTGATATATCAGAAGTACCAGGTAATAACATGGATATATACACAGGGTACCAGGTAATAACATGCTATATACACAGGGGACCATAATGTTATATACCCCAGTAATAACATGCTATATACCACCATAATAACATGGTTATATACACGGTACCAGTAATCATGGCTATATACACAGGGTACCAGGTAATATGTGCTATATACACCGGCATATAACATGGCTATATACACGGACCATAATAACATGGCTATATACGGACCAGTAATAACATGGCTATATACACTCCCCATAATAACATGGCTATATACACGGGACCATAATAACATGGCTATATACACGGGGTACCAGGTAATAACGATGCTATATACACAGGGGACCAGGTAATAACATGGATATATAACACAGGGACAAGGTAATAACATATATTCCAGGGTACCAGTAATACATGCTATATCACAGTACCTAATACTGCTATATACACAGGGACCAGTAATAACATGCTATATAAAGGGGTATATCTATATCCGGTACCAGGTAATAACATGATATATACAGGAAGTACCAGGTAATAAGCAGTGATATATACACAGGGTACCGGTAATAACTGGCTATATACACAGTACCTAATTCTATTCACGGACCTATAACTGCTTATCCAACCTAATAACATGTTATATCCAGTACCAGTAATAACATGCTATACTAACAGGTACCAGGTAATAACATGCTATATACGTACCAGGTATAACATCTATATCGGGCTCTTTACTTATATACACGTACGTAATAACATCTATATACACGGGACCGGTAATACCATGGCTATATACAGGGTGTACATAATAATGTGGCTATATACACAGCGACCAGGTAATAACGCTGGCTATATACACAGGATACCAGGTAATAACATGGCTATATACAGGGAGTACCGTAATAACATGGCTATATATCACAGGGGACCATAATAACATGGCTATATACACGGGACCAGGTAATAACATGGCTACTATACACAGGGGACCAGTAATAACATGCTATATACACGGGGACCAGTAAGCTAACATGTCTATATACACAGGGGGCCAGTAATAACTGTTATATACACGGGGCACCATAATAACTGTTATATATACACAGTACCAGGTAATAACATGGCTATATACACAG
>NC_059214.1:52429702-52449702 GCF_020615455.1 Coregonus clupeaformis | reverse complement strand
TGATAGGGTAAGGTGAGGAATACTGAGGCAGGTCAACAGAGACAGGTGATAGGGTAAGGTGAGGGTGTGAGTACAGGAGGAGGTGACGCGGTACCTTAGAGTCATCCTGGGTGCCTCTCTTCCAGGCCTCGGAGAAGATGGAGCTGACCTGGCTCTGAGAGCGGGTGTGGCCTGACAGGTTGCTCTCTGACACAGCAACACCACTATCACTACTGGAGTGGTTCGACTGGGATTCTGGAGAGAGGGAGGGGGAGAGAGAAAAGAGGGAGAGAGAGAGAGAGGAGGGAGAGAGAGAAGAGAGAGATATAGAGAGAAGAGAGAGAGGAGAGGGAGAGATAGAGAGGAGAGGGAGAGATAGAGAGAGAGAGAGAGAGAGAGAGAGAGAGAGAGAGAGAGAGGGAGAGATAGAGATAGAGAGGAGAGGGAGAGATAGACAGGAGAGAGAGAGAGAGGAGAGGGAGAGATAGACAGGAGAGAGAGAGATAGAGCTTAACCCGGAAGCCAGCCACACCCATGTGTCGGAGGAAACACTGTTCAACTGACGACCGAAGTCAGCCTGCAGGTGTCCCGGTCCGCCACAAGGAGTCGCTAGAGCGCGATGAGCCATGTAAAGCCCTCCCATAACCCGGACGACGCTGGGCAAATTGTGCGCTGCCCTATGGGACTCCCGGTCACGGCCGGTAATAACACAGCCTGGGATCGAACCCCAGACTGTACTGACGGCGCAACACTGCGATGCAGTGCCTTAAGCCGCTGCGCCACTCAGGAGGCCACGCAAGTACAAATCCTATAAATACTGTACTGTGGCTAAGTACGTGGTAACTGCTGCAGGGTTTGGGTCTAATCAATTTCAATTCAGTCATTCCAGGAAGTAAACTGAAATTCCTGGAATTGTTCTTCCTGAAATGACTGAGTGCGCATGTGTGTTGTGTTGTGTTGTGTGTCCACCACCACTCACCAGGCAGGCTGGAGGAGCTGGATCCAGACTTGATAGAGGAGCTAGAGAGAGAGGACCAGTCGTAGGCTGCCTCAGTCCTCTTCATAGCCTCCTGGTAGTTCACATACAGGGTCTTCCCATACTGGGGACACAGAGAGACATCGGTCAACAGACATCAGGGGTGTATTCATTAGTCAACAGACATCAGGGGTGTATTCATTAGTCAGTCAACAGACATCAGGGGTGTATTCATTAGTCAACAGACATCAGGGGTGTATTCATTAGTCAGTCAACAGACATCAGGGGTGTATTCATTAGTCAACAGACATCAGGGGTGTATTCATTAGTCAGTCAACAGACACCAGGGGTGTATTCATTAGTCAGTCAACAGACACCAGGGGTGTATTAATTAGTCAGTCAACAGACATCAGGGGTGTATTCATTAGTCAACAGACATCAGGGGTGTATTCATTAGTCAGTCAACAGACATCAGGGGTGTATTCATTAGTCAGTCAACAGACACCAGGGGTGTATTCATTAGTCAGTCAACAGACACCAGGGGTGTATTCATTAGTCAGTCAACAGACACCAGGGGTGTATTCATTAGTCAGTCAACAGACATCAGGGGTGTATTCATTAGTCAACAGACATCAGGGGTGTATTCATTAGTCAGTCAACAGACACCAGGGGTGTGTTCATTAGTCAGTCAACAGACATCAGGGGTGTATTCATTAGTCAACAGACATCAGGGGTGTATTCATTAGTCAACAGACATCAGGGGTGTATTCATTAGTCAGTCAACAGACATCAGGGGTGTATTCATTAGTCAACAGACATCAGGGGTGTATTCATTAGTCAACAGACATCAGGGGTGTATTCATTAGTCAACAGACATCAGGGGTGTATTCATTAGTCAGTCAACAGACATCAGGGGTGTATTCATTAGTCAGTCAACAGACATCAGGGGTGTGTTCATTAGTCAACAGACATCAGGGGTGTGTTCATTAGTTAGTCAACAGACACCAGGGGTGTATTCATTAGTCAACAGACATCAGGGGTGTATTCATTAGTCAGTCAACAGACACCAGGGGTGTATTCATTAGTCAACAGACATCAGGGGGTGTATTCATTAGTCAGTCAACAGACATCAGGGGTGTATTCATTAGTCAGTCAACAGACATCAGGGGTTTATTCATTAGTCAGTCAACAGACATCAGGGGTGTATTCATTAGTCAGTCAACAGACACCAGGGGTGTATTAATTAGTCAGTCAACAGACATCAGGGGTGTATTCATTAGTCAGTCAACAGACACCAGGGGGTGTATTCATTAGTCAGTCAACAGACACCAGGGGTGTATTCATTAGTCAGTCAACAGACACCAGGGGGTGTATTCATTAGTCAGTCAACAGACATCAGGGGTGTATTCATTAGTCAACAGACATCAGGGGTGTGTTCATTAGTTAGTCAACAGACACCAGGGGTGTAATCATTAGTCAACAGACATCAGGGGTGTATTCATTAGTCAGTCAAAAGACATCAGGGGTGTATTCATTAGTCAACAGACATCAGGGGTGTATTCATTAGTCAGTCAACAGACATCAGGGGTGTGTTCATTAGTCAACAGACATCAGGGGTGTATTCATTAGTCAGTCAACAGACATCAGGGGTGTATTCATTAGTCAGTCAACAGACACCAGGGGTGTATTCATTAGTCAGTCAACAGACATCAGGGGTGTATTCATTAGTCAACAGACATCAGGGGTGTATTCATTAGTCAACAGACATCAGGGGTTTATTCATTAGTCAGTCAACAGACATCAGGGGTGTATTCATTAGTCAGTCAACAGACATCAGGGGTGTATTCATTAGTCAGTCAACAGACACCAGGGGTGTATTCATTAGTCAGTCAACAGACATCAGGGGTGTATTCATTAGTCAACAGACATCAGGGGTGTATTCATTAGTCAACAGACATCAGGGGTGTATTCATTAGTCAGTCAACAGACATCAGGGGTGTATTCATTAGTCAGTCAACAGACACCAGGGGTGTATTCATTAGTCAGTCAACAGACACCAGGGGTGTATTCATTAGTCAGTCAACAGACACCAGGGGTGTATTCATTAGTCAGTCAACAGACATCAGGGGTGTATTCATTAGTCAACAGACATCAGGGGTGTATTCATTAGTCAGTCAACAGACACCAGGGGTGTGTTCATTAGTCAGTCAACAGACATCAGGGGTGTATTCATTAGTCAACAGACATCAGGGGTGTATTCATTAGTCAACAGACATCAGGGGTGTATTCATTAGTCAGTCAACAGACATCAGGGGTGTATTCATTAGTCAACAGACATCAGGGGTGTATTCATTAGTCAACAGACATCAGGGGTGTATTCATTAGTCAACAGACATCAGGGGTGTATTCATTAGTCAGTCAACAGACATCAGGGGTGTATTCATTAGTCAGTCAACAGACATCAGGGGTGTGTTCATTAGTCAACAGACATCAGGGGTGTGTTCATTAGTTAGTCAACAGACACCAGGGGTGTATTCATTAGTCAACAGACATCAGGGGTGTATTCATTAGTCAGTCAACAGACACCAGGGGTGTATTCATTAGTCAACAGACATCAGGGGTGTATTCATTAGTCAGTCAACAGACATCAGGGGTGTATTCATTAGTCAGTCAACAGACATCAGGGGTTTATTCATTAGTCAGTCAACAGACATCAGGGGTGTATTCATTAGTCAGTCAACAGACACCAGGGGTGTATTAATTAGTCAGTCAACAGACATCAGGGGTGTATTCATTAGTCAGTCAACAGACACCAGGGGTGTATTCATTAGTCAGTCAACAGACACCAGGGGTGTATTCATTAGTCAGTCAACAGACACCAGGGGTGTATTCATTAGTCAGTCAACAGACATCAGGGGTGTATTCATTAGTCAACAGACATCAGGGGTGTGTTCATTAGTTAGTCAACAGACACCAGGGGTGTAATCATTAGTCAACAGACATCAGGGGTGTATTCATTAGTCAGTCAACAGACATCAGGGGTGTATTCATTAGTCAACAGACATCAGGGGTGTATTCATTAGTCAGTCAACAGACATCAGGGGTGTGTTCATTAGTCAACAGACATCAGGGGTGTATTCATTAGTCAGTCAACAGACATCAGGGGTGTATTCATTAGTCAGTCAACAGACACCAGGGGTGTATTCATTAGTCAGTCAACAGACATCAGGGGTGTATTCATTAGTCAACAGACATCAGGGGTGTATTCATTAGTCAGTCAACAGACATCAGGGGTGTGTTCATTAGTCAACAGACATCAGGGGTGTATTCATTAGTCAGTCAACAGACACCAGGGGTGTATTAATTAGTCAGTCAACAGACATCAGGGGTGTATTCATTAGTCAACAGACATCAGGGGTGTATTCATTAGTTAGTCAACAGACACCAGGGGTGTATTCATTAGTCAGTCAACAGACACCAGGGGTGTATTCATTAGTCAGTCAACAGACACCAGGGGTGTATTCATTAGTCAGTCAACAGACATCAGGGGTGTATTCATTAGTCAGTCAACAGACACCAGGGGTGTGTTCATTAGTCAGTCAACAGACATCAGGGGTGTATTCATTAGTCAACAGACATCAGGGGTCATAGTCAACAGACATCAGGGTTTATTCATTAGTCAGTCAACAGACATCAGGGGTGTATTCATTAGTCAGTCAACAGACATCAGGGGTTTATTCATTAGTCAGTCAACAGACATCAGGGGTGTATTCATTAGTCAGTCAACAGACATCAGGGGTTTATTCATTAGTCAACAGACATCAGGGGTGTATTCATTAGTCAGTCAACAGACATCAGGGGTTTATTCATTAGTCAACAGACATCAGGGGTGTATTCATTAGTCAGTCAACAGACACCAGGGGTGTATTCATTAGTCAACAGACATCAGGGGTGTATTCATTAGTCAGTCAACAGACACCAGGGGTGTATTCATTAGTCAACAGACATCAGGGGTGTATTCATTAGTCAACAGACATCAGGGGTGTATTCATTAGTCAGTCAACAGACATCAGGGGTTTATTCATTAGTCAGTCAACAGACACCAGGGGTGTATTCATTAGTCAACAGACATCAGGGGTGTATTCATTAGTCAGTCAACAGACACCAGGGGTGTATTAATTAGTCAGTCAACAGACATCAGGGGTGTATTCATTAGTCAACAGACATCAGGGGTGTATTCATTAGTCAGTCAACAGACATCAGGGGTGTATTCATTAGTCAGTCAACAGACACCAGGGGTGTATTCATTAGTCAGTCAACAGACACCAGGGGTGTATTCATTAGTCAGTCAACAGACACCAGGGGTGTATTCATTAGTCAGTCAACAGACATCAGGGGTGTATTCATTAGTCAACAGACATCAGGGGTGTATTCATTAGTCAGTCAACAGACACCAGGGGTGTGTTCATTAGTCAGTCAACAGACATCAGGGGTGTATTCATTAGTCAACAGACATCAGGGGTGTGTTCATTAGTTAGTCAACAGACACCAGGGGTGTATTCATTAGTCAACAGACATCAGGGGTGTATTCATTAGTCGGTTTGCAACATAGCAAAATGGTTTGCATCGGAAAATGTTCACTCCAAGCGTAAAACGTTCTGCAACGAAAACTAGGGTTTATATTGAACAAATTCAGGTAGGTTCCTGGTGTTTTGTTCCGGTTGCTTCTGTTTGGTTAATAGTGAATACACCCCAGCTTTATCAGATGTTCCCACATCTTTCAGTCAGAGCCAAACACATCACGTTTGGCCATTGAGGTGTTCCTGTGAGCACCAAGACTATGGTTCTGCTTTCCATTACTCGCTCTCATTAAGTTGTTGCTGAGGCAACGTAACGTTACCTTGGCGATGCGTATCCCGTTGATCCACTGGTGTAGTGTTCTGACATCATCACAACACAGGTACTTGATGTACTGGGATTTCTTCTGGATCTGAGGGTGCTAAAACAAACAAGACAGTAGGCCATGTTAATGATGCATCCCAACTGTTTAAACAGACATTCAGTGGTAATGACGCATGACACCATAGATACAATAACATGTTCGGATTTCTCTCATTTGTGTCTTTATTGGGCTATAATCTCTCGTGGACAGATTCTGCTGACCAAATTATGCAAGGTTTTAGCTCTTGGTTATCCGAGATCTGGGCACGGTTTCCCGATAGCGATGGAACATAGGCTCACAAGTTTTTTAACGATGCATCTTTCCTACAACGGCCGAAGATGTAACATGCGTTTCACATGCGCCGAATACAACAGGTGTAGACCTTACAGTGAAATGCTTACTTACAAGCCCTTAACCAACAACGCAGTTTTAAGAAAAATACGTGTTAAGTAAAAAATAGATAAGTAAAATAAAAATAAATAAATAAATCCTCTCCTCTCCTCTCCTCTCCTCTCCTCTCCTCTCCTCTCCTCTCCTCTCTCTATAAATAAAATAACAGTAGGGAGGCTATATACAGGGAGTACCGGTACAGAGTCAATGTGAAATAACAGTAGGGAGGCTATATACAGGGGGGGGGGGAAGTATTTAGTCAGCCACCAATTGTGCAAGTTCTCCCACTTAAAAAGATGAGAGAGGCCTGTAATTTTCATCATAGTTACACGTCAACTATGACAGACAAATTGAGATTTTTTTTCTCCAGAAAATCACATTGTAGGATTTTTAATGAATTTATTTGCAAATTATGGTGGAAAATAAGTATTTATATAGCCAGGTCTCTGACCTCCTCCCTATAGGCTGTCTCATCGTTGTCGGTGATCAGACCTACCACTGTTGGGTCGTCGGCAAACTTAATGATGGTGTTGGAGTCGTGCCTGGCCATGCAGTCATGGGTGAACAGGGAGTACAGGAGGGGACTGAGCACGCACCCCTGAGCGGCCCCGTGTTGAGGATCAGCGTGGCAGATGTGTTGTTACCTACCCTTACCACCTGGGGGCGGCCCGTCAGGAAGTCCAGGATCCAGTTACAGAGGGAGGTGTTTAGTCCCAGGGTCCTTAGCTTAGTGATGAACTTTGAGGGCACTATAGTGTTGAACGCTGAGCTGTAGTCAATGAACAGCATTCTCACGTAGTAATCCTTTTGTCCAGGTGGGAAAGGGCACTGTGGAGTGCAATAGAGATTGCATCATCTGTGGATCTGTTGGGGCGGTATGCAAATTGGAGTGGGTCTAGGGTTTCTGGGATAGTGGTGTTGATGTGAGCCATGACCAGCCTTTCAAAGCACTTCATGGCTACAGACGTGAGTGCTACGGGTCGGTAGTCATTTAGGCAGGTTACCTTCGTGTTCTTAGGCACAGGGACTATGGTGGTCTGCTTGAAACTTGTTGGTATTACAGACTCAGTCAGGGACATGTTGAAAATGTCAGTGAAGACACTTGCCAGTTGGTTAGCGCATGCTTGGAGTACACGTCCTGGTAATCCGTCTGGCCCTGCGGCTTTGTGAATGTTGACCTGTTTAAAAGTCTTAATCACATCGGCTACGGAGAGCGTGATCACACAGTCGTCCGGAACAGCTGATGCTCTCATGCATGCTTCAGTGTTGCTTGCCTCGAAGCGAGCATAGAAGTAATTTAGCTCGTCTGGTAAGCTCGTGTCACTGGGCAGCTCGCGGCTGTGCTTCCCTTTGTAGTCCGTAATAGTTTGCAAGGCCTGCCACATCCGACGAGCATCGGAGCCTGTGTATTATGATTCAATCTTAGTCCTGTATTGACGCTTTGCCTGTTTGATGGTTCGTCGGAGGGCATAGTGGGATTTCTTATAAGCGTCTGGGTTAGAGTCCCGCTCATTGAAAGCGGCAGCTCTACCCTTTAGCTCAGTGCGGATGTTGCCTGTAATCCAGGGCTAATAGGAAGTCCACCCTGCACTATCAGCTAAAACATAAATATCACTGTCATTTCTACCTCTGATAAGGCTCCCAAGTAAAGAAATAAAAACAATGAAGAATCCCAGAAAAGTGCTAAAAATAGCCCACATTAACAGTAGCCTAAGAAACAAGGTTCATGATATCGATAACTTGCTTGTAACAGATAATATTAATATACTGACTATCTCTGAAACTCACTTAGATAATACATTTGATGATACAGTGGTAGCAATACATGGTTTCATCATCTTCAGAAAAGACAGATATGCCAATGGTGGAGGTGTTGCTGTTTATATTCAGAACCACATTCCTGTAAATCTTAGAGAGGCTCTCATGTTAAATATTGTTGAAGTAATATGGCTACAGGTTCATCTGCCTCACCTAAAGCCCATTCTTGTGGGAAACTGCTATAGACCACCAAGTGCTAACAGTCAGTATCTGGATAACGTGTTAAATGCTTGATAATGTATGTGATATCAACAGAGAGGTATATTTTCAGGGTGATTTAAATATTGACTGGCTTTCATCAAATCAAATCAAGCTGCCCACTCAAGAAAAAGCTTCAAACTGTAACCAGTGCCTGCAACCTGGTTCAGGTTATCAGTCAACCTACCAGGGTAGTTACAAACAGAACAGGAATAAAATCATCCGCATGTATCTTTCACATCTTTACTAATGCTGCAGAAATCTGCATGTTAATATGACTCTAAACATAAACAGCGGTATCGAAATCCATCGGATCATAATATAGTAGCCAGATCTAGGAAAACCAAAGTTCCAAAGGCTGGGCCTAATATAGTGTATAAGAGGTCATACAATACGTTTTGTAGTGATTCCTATGTTGAAGATGTAATGAATATTTGCTGGTTAGTGTGTAATGAGGAGCAACCAGACGCTGCACTTGACACATTTATGAAATGGTTTATTCCAGTTACTAATAAGCATGCACCCATAAGAAAATGACAGTAAAAACAGTTAAATCCCCGCAGCTTGATGAGGAATTGAAAAATTGTACGGTTGAGAGGGATGAGGCCAAAGGAACTGCAAATACTGTAAGTCTGGCTGCACAGCTGATTAACGTACTGTGAATTGAGAAATCACGTGAATAAACTAAACAAAAAGAATAAACTATACTATGAAACAAAGATAAATTATATAAAGCCAACAACAGATTTGGAACCTACACATCCACACATAAATGACCAAATTATGAAAGACAAGCATTGTAATTTTGAATTACGTAAAGTGAGTGTGGAAGAGGTGGAAAAATTATTGTTGTCTATCAACAATGACAAGCCACCGGGGTCTGACAACTTGGATGAAAAATTACTCTGGATGATAGCGGACAATATTGCCACTCCTATTTGCCATCTCTTCTCTCTAAGCCTACTAGAAAGTGTGTGCCCTCAGGCCTGGAGGGAAGCAAAAGTCATTCCGCTACCCAATAATAGTAAAGCCCCCTTTACTGGCTCAAATAGCCGACCAATCAGCCTGCAACCCTTAGTTTGACCAGATGCCATTTCACAATAAACAAATGAACAACAGATTTTCAGCACGCTTATAGGGAAGGGAATTCAACATGTACGGCACTTACACAAATGACTGATGATTGGCTGAGAGAAATTGATAATAAAAAGATTGTGGGGGCTGTTTTGTTAGGCTTCAGCGCTGCTTTTGACATTATTGATCATAATCTGCTGCTGGAAAAACTTGCTTTCCACTAGATGTTGGAACATTGCTGCTATAACAGCCTCCACTCTTCTGGGAAGGCTTTCCACTAGATGTTGGAACATTGCTGCGGGGACTTGCTTCCGTTCAGCCACAAGAATATTAGTGAGGTCGGGCACTGATGTTGGGCGATTAGGCCTGGCTCGCAGTCGGCGTTCCAATTCATCCCAAAGGTGTTCGATGGGGTTGAGGTCAGGGCTCTGTGCAGGCCAGCCAAGTTCTTCCACACCGATCTCAACAAAGCATTTCTGTATGGACCTCGCTTTGTGCACGGGGGCATTGTCATACTGAAACAGGAAAGGACCTTCCCCAAAATGTTTAAAAACAAATGAATAAAAAAAAAAATTAAGGGGTAGATCATCTTTAATATTGCAGAAAGATTGTAACTTCCATCAATGTAATTGTCTGCATCACTTCCAATCCCCCATATGTTTTTTTCCTCGCATATATATATATACAGTGGGGGGAAAAAGAATTTAGTCAGCCACCAATTGTGCAAGTTCTCCCACTTAAAAAGATGAGAGAGGCCTGTCATTTTCATCATAGGTACACGTCAACTATGACAGACAAAATGAGGGAAAAAAATCCAGAAAATCACATTGTAGGATTTTTAATTTATTTATTTGCAAATTATGGTGGAAAATAAGTATTTGGTCAATAACAAAAGTTTCTCAATACTTTGTTATATACCCTTTGTTGGCAATGACACAGGTCAAACGTTTTCTGTAAGTCTTCACAAGGTTTTCACACACTGTTGCTGGTATTTTGGCCCATTCCTCCATGCAGATCTCCTCTAGAGCAGTGATGTTTTGGGGCTGTCGCTGGGCAACACGGACTTTCAACTCCCTCCAAAGATTTTCTATGGGGTTGAGATCTGGAGATTGGCTAGGCCACTACAGGACCTTGAAATGCTTCTTACGAAGCCACTCCTTCGTTGCCCGGGCGGTGTGTTTGGGATCATTGTCATGCTGAAAGACCCAGCCACGTTTCATCTTCAATGCCCTTGCTGATGGAAGGAGGTTTTCACTCAAAATCTCACGATACATGGCCCCATTCATTCTTTCCTTTACACGGATCAGTCGTCCTGGTCCCTTTGCAGAAAAACAGCCCCAAAACATGTACTGGCTTAAGCAGGGGGACACGTCTAGCACTGCAGGATTTGAGTCCCTGGCGGCGTAGTGTGTTACTGATGGTAGGCTTTGTTACTTTGGTCCCAGCTCTCTGCAGGTCATTCACTAGGTCCCCCCGTGTGGTTCTGGGATTTTTGCTCACCGTTCTTGTGATCATTTTGACCCTACGGGGTGAGATCTTGCGTGGAGCCCCAGATCGAGGGAGATTATCAGTGGTCTTGTATGTCTTCCATTTCCTAATAATTGCTCCCACAGTTGATTTCTTCAAACCAAGCTGCTTACCTATTGCAGATTCAGTCTTCCCAGCCTGGTGCAGGTCTACAATTTTGTTTCTGGTGTCATTTGACAGCTATTTGGTCTTGGCCATAGTGGAGTTTGGAGTGTGACTGTTTGAGGTTGTGGAGAGGTGTCTTTTATACTGATAACAAGTTTAAACAGGTGCCATTAATACAGGTAACGAGTGGAGGACAGAGGAGCCTCTTAAAGAAGAAGTTACAGGTCTGTGAGAGCCAGAAATCTTGCTTGTTTGTAGGTGACCAAATACTTATTTTCCACCATAATTTGCAAATAAATTCATAAAAAATCCTACAATGTGATTTTCTGGATTTTAAATTTTGTTTGTCATAGTTGACGTGTACCTATGATGAAAATTACAGGCCTCTCTCATCTTTTTAAGTGGGAGAACTTGCACAATTGGTGGCTGACTAAATACTTTTTTCCCCCACTGTATATACACACACACACAGCTATGAAAAAGTATTTGCCCCCCTTCTAATTTTCTCCACTTTTGCATATTTGTGATACTGAATGTTATCAGATCTTCAACCAAAACCTAATATTAGATAAAGGGAACATAAGTGAACAAATAACACAACAATTACATATTTATTTCATAAACAAAGTTATGCAACACCCAATGCCCCTGTGTGAAAAAGTAATTGCCCCCTTTACACTCAATAACTGGTTGTGCCACCTTTAGCTGCAATGACTCCAACCAAACGCTTCCTGTAGTTGTTGATCAGTCTCTCACGTCGCTGTGGAGGAATTTTGGCCCACTCTTCCATGCAGAACTGCTTTAACTCAGTGACGTGTGGGTTTTCAAGCATGAACTGCTCGTTTCAAGTCCTGCCACAACATCTCAATTGGGATTAGGTCTGGACTTTGACTAGGCCATTCCAAACCTTCCAATTTGTTGCTTTTTAGCTATTTTCATGTAGACTTGATTGTGTGTTTTGGATCATTATCTTGCTGCATGACCCAGCTGCGCTTCAGCTTCAGCTCACAGACGGATGGTCTGACATTCTCCTGTAGAATTCTCTGATACAGAGCAGAATTCATGGTTCCTTCTATTAAGGCAAGTCGTCCAGGTCCTGAGGCAGCAAAGCATCCCCAAACCATCACACCACCACCACCATGCTTGACCTTTGGTATGATGTTCTTACCGTGGAATGCAGAGTTGGGTTTTTGAGAGAGTGGTGAACGTGCTGTTAAAAAGGCAAAACCAGGGGACGCAGGCGAACGTAATGAAAAAAAAACACTATTCATAATTCCACTCATTCGCAAAGAGGCAGGCGCGATTAAGAACTATGTCAGATCAAGAATATAATCGTTCTGAGCTTTCTTTATTGTGTAAAAATATATATATTTTAAATTGTTTAATTTCTATTAGAAAAGATGACCTAGGTTCGGACCTTGGTGTCCTCATAAGTAGTTACAGCCCTGACTGAGATGAATTGGGCTAAAACCCCAGAGATGTGAGGCAATGCAGAGATGATATCTCTGTAGTTTTAAACACTGTGCCACTAGATGGTGATGTAAGGCTGTACTTCTCTCTTCTGACAGGCTGACTGAAGGTAGAGATCCAACATCCTCAATTCCTCTGCTCTACCCAATTAATCCCCTCAGGGAGTACATGGAAACATTACCATCAAACCAGAATAGAAAAACGAATCAGTCAGCCTCTATTATTTGAAAGAGTACTGCCAAAAGAAAGAATGTCTCTTTACTGCGTTCTCCTTCCCCAACTCTGTCCCAAACACCATCACTACAGGGAATCAGAGTGGTCCAAAACAACTCATCTCCCCAGTCTCCCTCCTCCTCTCCCCTCTTTAAAGCTGCCAATCAGTTTTTTTTTATCTGGGACTGTGACGTTTTGAAAGACGAGGCACAAAAGGAAACTAAGAAATCTATTTTCCTCCCTTTCAGGAAGTGAAGAATCTGACAAGGTATTTCGGAGCGAGCAGCGTCGCCACTATCCTCTTCAACAATAAAAAACAAACCTGGCTAACGGTGTTACCAGCAGCAACAAGTAGTATGCAGGGCTGGTGTTACCAGCAGCAACAAGTAGTATGCAGGGCTGGTGTTACCAGCAGCAACAAGTAGTATGCAGGGCTGGTGTTACCAGCAGCAACAAGTAGTATGCAGGGCTGGTGTTACCAGCAGCAACAAGTAGTATGCAGGGCTGGTGTTACCAGCAGCAACAAGTAGTATGCAGGGCTGGTGTTACCAGCAGCAACAAGTAGTATGCAGGGCTGGTGTTACCAGCAGCAACAAGTAGTATGCAGGGCTGGTGTTACCAGCAGCAACAAGTAGTATGCAGGGCTGGTGTTACCAGCAGCAACAAGTAGTATGCAGGGCTGGTGTTACCAGCAGCAACAAGTAGTATGCAGGGCTGGTGTTACCAGCAGCAACAAGTAGTATGCAGGGCTGGTGTTACCAGCAGCAACAAGTAGTATGCAGGGCTGGTGTTACCAGCAGCAACAAGTAGTATGCAGGGCTGGTGTTACCAGCAGCAACAAGTAGTATGCAGGGCTGGTGTTACCAGCAGCAACAAGTAGTATGCAGGGCTGGTGTTACCAGCAGCAACAAGTAGTATGCAGGGCTGGTGTTACCAGCAGCAACAAGTAGTATGCAGGGCTGGTGTTACCAGCAGCAACAAGTAGTATGCAGGGCTGGTGTTACCAGCAGCAACAAGTAGTATGCAGGGCTGGTGTTACCAGCAGCAACAAGTAGTATGCAGGGCTGGTGTTACCAGCAGCAACAAGTAGTATGCAGGGCTGGTGTTACCAGCAGCAACAAGTAGTATGCAGGGCTGGTGTTACCAGCAGCAACAAGTAGTATGCAGGGCTGGTGTTACCAGCAGCAACAAGTAGTATGCAGGGCTGGTGTTACCAGCAGCAACAAGTAGTATGCAGGGCTGGTGTTACCAGCAGCAACAAGTAGTATGCAGTGCTGCTGTTACCAGCAGCAACAAGTAGTATGCAGGTGGTACTGGTCTAGGGGCAACGGGTCAGGTGTGTTACTAGAGTTGAGGGCATCATCCAAAATGGCACCTGTGACGTCACGAGAGGCTACACAGCTTTCAGCGGGATTGCTCAAGTAGTGCAAGGAGACCAGGTTCAACCAAAACAAGGATTTTATTAAAGGTCTTGGGAAACTAACGAAAGTATAACACAATACTGTTCTCTGGTGGCTCTTAAGGGTTAACAGTTCAGGGATGTCTCTTCCACATCCAAAATCATAACTCTCCCTCGCTCAAATAACTTTTCCCCAGTCTTACTGTCTTCCACGTTGCAGCTAGTGGCCAACCCAGCAAAAAGTCCTTCCAAATGTCTCTCACGTATTTCCACAGGTGCATATATCCAAAGGTGAGTATTTCCCAAAGGTAAGTATCTCCAAATCCTTATATTCCTCATGGAAGTGGACGTGCAGCACTCTTGTCCTCCAGAGAGCCCAGCTTGGAGACCGTGTCTCTTCCCTTCAACAAAAACCTTCAGCTCATCAGCTCCTGATTGGTTTCAGCTGCGTGGGAAGAGTGGCCATAGAGGGTTGGAGTTCCCGACCATACCAGCAGATGGAGCCATAGCTGTCTGGGTTTGCAGCCATCTCAGGGGGATGTAACGTCCCTCCAGGACACAGCCTCTCGTGACATCACACACCCTATTCCCGATGGGCCCTACAGGAGGGTATCTCTCCAGGAACAGGGTTGGAGTTAAAACCTACAGGAGGGTATCTCTCCGGGAACAGGGTTGGAGTTAAAACCTACAGGAGGGTAGCTCTCCGGGAACAGGGTTGGAGTTAAAACCTACAGGAGGGTATCTCTCCGGGAACAGGGTTGGAGTTAAAACCTACAGGAGGGTATCTCTCCGGGAACAGGGTTGATATAGAGCCCTGATATACGGAATAGGATTACATTTGGGATCCTGTAGTGTTCAGGTGTTAGTAATGGGGTTGATCTGTGGGGTTAGGGTCATTACTCTGTGGGGTTAGAGTCAGGTGGAAGTTAATGTGGTACTAGCTGGGCTAGCTGGGCTGTTGTTCTCACCTTCAGGGCCAGGCAGTAGTCTGTGGGGGCCTTGTACTTGCTGCGGTAGTCCTGTCCGTAGTACACATTAACATGATCCAGCTGCAGGAAACACACCAGATCTCTGGAAGCCTGCAGTGGGAGAGGAGGAAGGAGAGGAGGAAGGAGGGGAGGAAGGAGAGGAGGAGGAGAGGAGGAAGGAGAGGAGGAAGGAGAGGAGGAAGGAGAGGAGGAGTAGAGGAGGAAGGAGAGGAGGAAGGAGAGGAGGAAGGAGAGGAGGAAGGAGAGGAGGAGGAGAGGAGGAACGAGAGGAGGAAGGAGAGGAGGAAGGAGAGGAGGAAGAGAGGAGGAAGGAGAGGAGGAGGAGGAGAGGAGGAGGAGAGGAGAGGGAAGAAATTAAGGATTTAGAGTTGACTGTCATGGGTTTCACTTCACTGCACCATCCACTGAGTGGTGACCGTATTACCGCCACACTGGCAGTCATGAGTCATGGCAGCAGTCAAATTCCACGTGACCTTCAGTCACAGTAATCTCCTTTTCTGCACTCTAGACATGCTTTGGCAGTACCTAACTTGCTAACTACCACCCGATCCTAAAGGCCTGGTACTCAGAGCTCTATTGACCCTCTACCCATCCGATCCTAAAGGCCTGGTACTCAGAGCTCTATTGACCCTCTACCTCTGACTGCAATGCAAATACAATCGAAAATCACTTCAAATGCTTATCAAAACAGTAGGCCTATCATACTTTTAAAGCTCACCTCACTGTGATGATCAATTTGAAGAAAGAAGTTCAACAGCAGGTTGAAACAGTGTAAAACATGGTTGTTGGGGATGTTGTTTCAAAGCCTAACAATGAAATGGACAGCGCTTTCTAAGGTAATGATTCATTCAAAACAACATTAGCATACAGTGCCTTGCAAAAGGATTTATCCCCCTTGGCGTTTTTCCTATTTTGTTGCATTATAACCTGTCATTTAAATGGATTTTTATTTGGATTTCATGTAATGGACATACACAAAATAGTCCAAATTGGTGAAGTGAAATTAAAAAAATAACTTGTTTCAAAAAATTTAAAAGTATATAGAATAACGGAAAAGTGGTGTGTGCATATGTATTCACCCCCTTTGCTATGAAGCCCCTAAATAAGATCTGGTGCAACCAATTACCTCCAGAAGTCACATAATTAGTTACATAAAGTCCACCTGTGAGCAATCTAGGTGTCACATGATCGGTCACATGATCTCAGTATGTATACACCTGTTCTGAAAGGCCCCAGAGTCTGCAACACCAACAATAGTACGCAAGTATAAACACCATGGGACCACGCAGCCGTCATACCGCTCAGGAAGGAGACGCGTTCTGTCTCCTAGAGAGGAACATATTTTGGTGCGAAAAGTGCAAATCAATCCCAGAACAACAGCAAAGGACCTTGTGAAGATGCTGGAGGAAACAGGTACAAAAGTATCTATATCTACAGTAAAACGAGTCCTATATCGACATAACCTGAAAGGCCGCTCAGCAAGGAAGAAGCCACTGCTCCAAAACCGCCATAAAAAAGCAAGACAACGGTTTGCAACTGCATATCGGGACAAAGATCGTACTTTTTGGAGAAATGTCCTCTAGTCTGATGAAACAAAAATATAACTGTTTGGCCATAATGACCATCGTTATGTTTGGAGGAAAAAGGGGAATGCTTGCAAGCCAAAGAACACCATCCCAACCGTGAAGTACGGGGGTGGCAGCATCATGCTGTGGGGGTGCTTTGCTGCAGGAGGGACTGGTGCACTTCACAAAATAGATGGCATCATGAGGAAGGAAAATTATGTGGATATATTGAAGCAAAATTTACAGTCAGGAAGTTAAAGCTTGGTCGCAAATGGGTCTTCCAAATGGACAATGACCCCAAGCATACTTCCAAAGTTGTGGCAAATTGGCTTAAGGACAACAAAGTTGTATTGGAGTGGCCATCACAAAGCCCTGACCTCAATCCTATAGAAATTGTGTGGGCAAAACTGAAAAAGCGTGTACGAGCAAGGAGGCCTACAAACCTGACTCAATTCCACCAGCTCTGTCAGGAGGAATGGGCCAAAATTCACCCAACTTATTGTGGGAAGCTTGTGGAAGGCTACCCAAAACGTTTGACCCAAGTTAAACAATTTAAAGGCAATGCTACCAAATACTAATTGAGTGTCTGTAAACTTCTGACCCACTGGGAATATGATGAAAGAAATAAAAGCTGAAATAAATAATTCTCTCTACTTTTATTCTGACATTTCACATTCTTAAAATAAAGTGGTGATCCTAACTGACCTAAGACAGGGCATTTTTACTAGGATTAAATGTCAGGAATTGTGAAAAACTGAGTTGAAATGTATTTGGCTAAGGTGTATGTAAACTTTCGACTTCAATTGTATACACCTGTTCTGAAAGGCCCCAGAGTCTGCAACACCACCAAGCAAGCGGCACCATGAAGACCAAGGAGCTCTCCAAACAGGTCAGGTACAAAGTTGTGGAGAAGTACAGATTAGGGTTGGGTTATAAAAAAATATCCTAAACTTTGAACATCTCACGGAGCACCATTAAATCCATTATTAAAAAATGGAAAGAATATGGCACCACAACAAACCTGCCAAGAGAGGGCCGCCCACCAAAACTCACGGACCAGGCAAGGAGGGCATTAATCAGAGAGGCAACAAAGAGACCAAAGATAACCCTGAAGGAGCTGCAAAGCTCCACAGCGGAGATTGGAGTATCTGTGGGGGGTAGGTAGGTGAATAGTTATGCACGCTCAAGTTCTGTTTTTTTTGTCTTATTTCTTGTTTGTTTCACAAAAAAAAATATTTAGCATCTTCAAAGTGGTAGGCATGTTGTGTAAATCAAATGATTGAAACCCCGCAAAAATCCATTTTAATTCCAGGTTGTAAGGCAACAAAATAGGAAAAATGCCAAGGGGGTGAATACTTTCGCAAGCCACTCTATTAGGCTTATGAGCCCGAAAGAAAAACCTGAATTAAATTGATTGTGCCGTTATACAATACATAGCCTAAGCATAGCAGAAAAACATAAAACATTGATTTAAGATGTCTTTGGTACATAATTGGTCTAGCATATACTCCAAAATTAAACACATTCTAGTAATTGCCTTTGAGTGTGTACTGTATTATTATGGGATGGACTGGTTACCTTATGTTACGCTCTAGAATATACAGTGGGGAGAACAAGTATTTGATACACTGCCGATTTTGCAGGTTTTCCTACTTACAAAGCATGTAGAGGTCTGTAATTTTTATCATAGGTACACTTCAACTGTGAGAGACGGAATCTAAAACAAAAATCCAGAATATCACATTGTCAGATTTTTAAGTAATTAATTTGCATTTTAGTGCATGACATAAGTATTTGATCACCTACCAACCAGTAAGAATTCCGGCTCTCACAGACCTGTTAGTTTTTCTTTAAGAAGCCCTCCTGTTCTCCACTCATTACCTGTATTAACTGCACCTGTTTGAACTCGTTACCTGTATAAAAGACACCTGTCAACCCACTCAATCAAACAGACTCCAACCTCTCCACAATGGCCAAGACCAGAGAGCTGTGTAAGGACATCAGGGATAAAATTGTAGACCTGCACAAGGCTGCGATAGGCTACAGGACAATAGGCAAGCAGCTTGGTAAGAAGGCAACAACTGTTGACGCAATTATTAGAAAACGGAAGAAGTTCAAGATGACGGTCAATCACCCTCGGTCTGGGGCTCCATGCAAGATCTCACCTCGTGGGGCATCAATGATCATGAGGAAGGTGAGGGATCAGCCCAGAACTACACGGCAGGACCTGGTCAATGACCTGAAGAGAGCTGGGACCACAGTCTCAAAGAAAACCATTAGTAACACACTACGCCGTCATGGATTAAAATCCTGCAGCGCACGCAAGGTCCCCCTGCTCAAGCCAGCGCATGTCCAGGCCCGTCTGAAGTTTGCCAATGACCATCTGGATGATCCAGAGGAGGAATGGGAGAAGGTCATGTGGTCTAATGAGACAAAATATAGCTTTTTGGTCTAAACTCATTTTTACATTTACGTCATTTAGCAGACGCTCTTATCCAGAGCGACTTACAGTTAGTGAATACATTATATATATATTTTTTATACTGGCTCCCCTGTGGGAATCGAACCCACAACCCTGGCATTGCAAACACCATGCTCTACCAACTGAGCTACATCCCTGCCGGCCATTCCCTCCCCTACCCTGGACGACGCTGGGCCAATTGTGCGCAGCCCCATGGGTCTCCCGGTCGCGGCCGGCTACGACAGAGCCTGGATTCGAACCAGGATCTAGAGCGGCACAGCTAGCACTGCGATGCAGTGCCTTAGACCACTGCGCGACCGGTGTTTGGAGGAAGAAGAAGGATGAGTACAACCCCAAGAACACCATCCCAACCGTGAAGCATGGAGGTGGAAACATCATTCTTTGGGGATGCTTTTCTGCAAAGGGGACAGGACGACTGCACCGTATTGAGGGGAGGATGGATGGGGCCATGTCACGCAAGATCTTGGCCAACAACCTCCTTCCCTCAGTAAGAGCATTGAAGATGGGTCGTGGCTGGGTCTTCCAGCATGAGAACGACCCGAAACACACAGCCAGGGCAACTAAGGAGTGGCTCCGTAAGAAGCATCTCAAGGTCCTGGAGTGGCCTAGCCAGTCTCCAGACCTGAACCTAATAGAAAATCTTTGGAGGGAGCTGAAAGTCTGTATTGCCCAGCGACAGCCCCGAAACCTGAAGGATCTGGAGAAGGTCTGTATGGAGGAGTGGGCCAAAATCCCTGCTGCAGTGTGTGCAAACCTGGTCAAGACCTACAGCAAACGTATGATCTCTGTAATTGCAAACAAAGGTTTCTGTACCAAATATTAAGTTCTGCTTTTCTGATGTATCAAATACTTATGTCATGCAATAAAATGCAA
>NC_059214.1:52387202-52424702 GCF_020615455.1 Coregonus clupeaformis | reverse complement strand
AGAGAGAGAGCAGAGAGAGAGAGAGAGAGAGACAGACACAGAGAGAGAGAGAGAGACAGAGAGAGAGAGAGAGAGAGAGAGAGAGAGACAGAGAGAGAGAGAGAGAGACAGACACAGAGAGAGAGAGAGAGAGACAGAGAGAGAGAGAGAGAGACAGAGAGAGAGAGAGAGACAGAGAGAGAGAGAGAGAGAGAGAGAGAGACAGAGAGAGAGAGAGAGACAGACAGACAGACAGAGACAGACAGACAGAGAGAGGAGAGAGAGAGAGAGAGAGAGGAGAGAGAAAATGTATGACCATAGAGACACATATTTCCCTCAGATTAAACAGATCCACAAAGAACTTGAAAACAAATCCAATTTTGATCAACTCCCATATCTACTGGGTGAAATACCACAGTGTGCCATCACAGCAGCAAGATTTGTGACCTGTTGCCACAAGAAAAGGGCAACCAGTGAAGAACAAACACCATTGTAAATACAACCCATATTTATGTTTATTTATTTTCCCATTTGTACTTTAACTATTTGCACATTGTTACAACACTGTATATAGACATAATATGACATTTGAAATGTCTTTATTCTTTTGAAACTTCTGAGTGTAATGTTTACTGTTAATATTTATTGTTTATTTCACTTTTGTTTATTATCTACTTCACTTGCTTTGGCAATGTTAACACACGTTTCCCATGCCAATAAAGCCCTTACATTGAATAGAGTTAAGAGGCTGGCCCAGCTTGGCCAGTCAGAGAATGCCCTGGAGATATAGGTTAGGTCACATGCATGATCGCTCTGGACCTACATAGACGGAGGCAGAGCTGTGTGTTCAGTGAGGCTGCATTCTGCTGCACTGTGATGACAGTAGACCACATATTACTAACAGCCCCTCCCAATGGTGACCAACCCTCTCTGATGACAGTAGACCACATATTACTAACAGCCCCTCCCAATGGTGACCAACCCTCTCTGATGACAGCAGACCACACCACCAGACACAGGAGAGGAGGGAGGGTGGTCCATATTACTAACAGCCCCTCCCAATGGTGACCAACCCTCTCTGATGACAGCAGACCACACCACCAGACACAGGAGAGGAGGGAGGGTGGTCCATATTACTAACAGCCCCTCTCAACAGCCACTAACCCTCTCTGCTGCAGAATGTCAATGGCTTTCAATACCCTGCCTCATATTCTAAGCAATTGAGTTCAATCTTTTCATCCCTGTTGTGGGTCCCCCCCATCTGCTGCTCAGAGCATACCACAGCCACATGAGGATTGCAGTGGCTGGTAATCCTTTTGGCATTTCAGAAAATCAACTGGGAAATTATATAAAGAATGTGTGTGTCATCGCTCCAGCCTTGAGGCACCTTTCCATCTGCAGTCGGAGCAGTGTCCACAGTGTGTGTGTGTGTGTGTCTGTGTGTGTTTGCTCCTTACCCATCTGCAGTTCGTTGATGGTCTCCACCAGGGACCAGTCAGGGCTGTAGCCACAGTGGGACTTGTCCAACAAGCTGTCCAGAACCTGTCTGACAGTCTGTCTTTCGTCCACCATCATGGTCTTAGAGCTCTCATCTGACAGGTGCACTCTGATCACCAGCTACAGGGGAGAGGAGACACAGGAAGGGTTAGATTCATATTCTGGAATGATAGAAAATATACAATGTCTGATAAGCAGCCAGAGGACAAGGGACACAGAGACAGGGTGTCTTCACAGGAGATCACCAGCCAGAGGACAAGGGACACAGAGACAGGATGTCTTCACAGGAGATCACCAGCCAGAGGACAAGGGACACAGAGACAGGATGTCTTCACAGGAGATCACCAGCCAGAGGACAAGGGACACAGAGACAGGGTGTCTTCACAGGAGATCACCAGCCAGAGGACAAGGGACACAGAGACAGGATGTCTTCACAGGAGATCACCAGCCAGAGGACAAGGGACACAGAGACAGGATGTCTTCACAGGAGATCACCAGCCAGAGGACAAGGGACACAGAGACAGGGTGTCTTCACAGGAGATCACCAGCCAGAGGACAAGGGACACAGAGACAGGATGTCTTCACAGGCGATCACCAGCCAGAGGACAAGGGACACAGAGACAGGATGTCTTCACAGGAGATCACCAGCCAGAGGACAAGGGACACGGAGACAGGATGTCTTCACAGGAGATCACCAGCCAGAGGACAAGGGACACAGAGACAGGATGTCTTCACAGGAGATCACCAGCCAGAGGACAAGGGACACAGAGACAGGGTGTCTTCACAGGAGATCACCAGCCAGAGGACAAGGGACACAGAGACAGGATGTCTTCACAGGCGATCACCAGCCAGAGGACAAGGGACACAGAGACAGGATGTCTTCACAGGAGATCACCAGCCAGAGGACAAGGGACACGGAGACAGGATGTCTTCACAGGAGATCACCAGCCAGAGGACAAGGGACACAGAGACAGGATGTCTTCACAGGAGATCACCAGCCAGAGGACAAGGGACACAGAGACAGGATGTCTTCACAGGAGATCACCAGCCAGAGGACAAGGGACACAGAGACAGGGTGTCTTCACAGGAGATCACCAGCCAGAGGACAAGGGACACAGAGACAGGATGTCTTCACAGGAGATCACCAGCCAGAGGACAAGGGACACGGAGACAGGGTGTCTTCACAGGAGATCACCAGCCAGAGGACAAGGGACACAGAGACAGGATGTCTTCACAGGAGATCACCAGCCAGAGGACAAGGGACACAGAGACAGGGTGTCTTCACAGGAGATCACCAGCCAGAGGACAAGGGACACAGAGACAGGATGTCTTCACAGGAGTGATGGTCACATCAGACTCCTTATGTCCAGTAGAATGAAAGCATTAGCTATAAGGAACCACACACAGGAAAGGACAGCAGTTTCCCTTTACATCACATACTGATCACATCTGGATAACATACCGTTTAGTGTATTAATGCTCTTGAATGTGGAAATATGCAGAAACACAGTCTGAAAAGGTGTTGCTCACATGAAGTCAAACAGTTGTGATTTGCAAACATTTCAGCAACATTAGTGATCATTTGCTGTATTAAACGCTCCCCGAGGCCCCTCATAACCTCTACTGACCTCACTATCCCGCACCTAGGACACTGGATCTCCCCGAAGCCCCTCATAACCTCTACTGACCTCAATATCCCGCACCTAGGACACTGGATCTCCCCGAGGCCCCTCATAACCTCTACTGACCTCACTCTACCGCACATAGGACACTGGATCTCCCCGAGGCCCCTCATAACCTCTACTGACCTCACTCTACCGCACCTAGAGCACTGGATCTCCCCGAGGCCCCTCATAACCTCTACTGACCTCACTATCCCGCACATAGGACACTGGATCTCCCCGAGGCCCCTCATAACCTCTACTGACCTCACTCTACCGCACATAGGACACTGGATCTCCCCGAGGCCCCTCATAACCTCTACTGACCTCACTATCCCGCACCTAGGACACTGGATCTCCCCGAGGCCCCTCATAACCTCTACTGACCTCACTATCCCGCACCTAGGACACTGGATCTCCCCGAGGCCCCTCATAACCTCTACTGACCTCACTATCCCGCACATAGGACACTGGATCTCCCCGAGGCCCCTCATAACCTCTACTGACCTCACTCTACCGCACATAGGACACTGGATCTCCCCGAGGCCCCTCATAACCTCTACTGACCTCACAATCCCGCACATAGGACACTGGATCTCCCCGAGGCCCCTCATAACCTCTACTGACCTCACTATCCCGCACCTAGGACACTGGATCTCCCCGAGGCCCCTCATAACCTCTACTGACCTCACTATCCCGCACTAGGACACTGATCTCCCGAGGCCCCTCATAACCTCTACTGACCTCACTATCCCCACATAGGACACTGGATCTCCCGAGGCCCCTCATAACCTCTACTGACCTCACTATCCCGCACATAGGACACTGGATCTCCCCGAGGCCCCTCATAACCTCTACTGACCTCACTATCCCGCACATAGGACACTGGATCTCCCCGAGGCCCCTCATAACCTCTACTGACCTCACTCTCCCGCACATAGGACACTGGATCTCAAATCCACTCTACAGAAGGATCGGATCAGGGATGAAAGAACCTACATAACTGACAGAAACTCCCTGACCACCCTTCCCCATTCTGAGTATTAGGGGAGAGGTGGGTAAGTTCACCAAATATTTAGGAAGAGGTCATCGTTTCATCTGAAGGAACAAAACGTGGTAAGCAAGATACAGTCGGTCAAAAAAACAGATTTTCATCAAGTCATATTAATTTATTGTGTTAGAGGTTTCTAAACCAAAGTAGATAATTTAAAGATTGTTTTATACATCAGTTGGGATCTCTATAAATTGCAATATGAGGTCCTAAACCTAGCATGAAAGTGCATCCTTGTGGCTGTGTGGGTTAAGCCGAGCAAATGGCAATTGCGTAAGTTGAGCCAATGGTTGAGCCAATGGCAAGTTGATGCAAATTGAAGTGTTTTCTTCCCAGGCAGAATGCAAGGCATTATGGGATATGAGGTAAGAACAGGGCCTGATTTAAAAAGTTCAAAAAAATACAAAGTGTTTGTTAGGTGTTAAAATATGATTCAAATTATTACATCTATGGTACAAACAACCGTGTGTGTGTGTGTTTAATTGATGGTACCAACAACCATAATAATAATAATAATAATAATAATAATATAATATGCCATTTAGCAGACACTTTTATCCAAAGCGACTTACAGTCATGCGTGCATACATTTTTACGTATGGGTGGTCCCGGGGATCGAACCCACTACCCTGGCGTTACAAGCGCCATGCTCTACCAATTGAGCTACAGAGGACCATGTAATCATATACACTGAACAAAAATATAAATACATCATGCAACAATTTCAAAGATTTTACTGAGTTACAGTTCACATAAGGAAATCAGTCAATTGAAATAAATTAATTAGGCCCTAATTTATGGATTTCACATGACTGGCAATACAGATATGCATCTGTTAGTCGCAGAAAACCAGTCAGTATCTGGTGTGACCACCATTTGCCTCATGCAGAGCGACACATCTCCTTCGCATAGAGTTGATTAGGCTGTTGATATTGGCCTGTGGAATGTTGTCCCACTCCTCTTCAATGGTTGTGTGAAGTTGCTGGATATTGGCGGGAACTGGAACACGCTGTCGTACACGTTGATCCAGAGCATCCCAAACATGCTTAAAGGGTGACATGTCTGGTGAGTATGCAGGCCATGGAAGAACTGGGACATTTCCAGCTTGCAGGAATTGTGTACAGACAGATCCTTGCAACATGGGGCCGTGCATTATCATGCTGAAACATGAGGTGATGGCGGAGGATGAATGGCATCAGGATCTCGTCACGGTATCTCTGTGCAATCAAATTGCCATTGATGAAATGCAATTGTGTATGTTGCCCATAGCTTATGCCTGCCCATACCATAACCCCACCACCACGGGGCACTCTGTTCACAATGTTGACATCAGCAAACCACTCGCCCACACGAAGCCGCACATGCTGTCTGCCATTTGCCCGGTACAGTTGAAACTGCGATTCATCTGTGAAGAGTACACATCTCCAGCGTGCCAGTGGCCATCGAAGGTGAGCATTTGCCCACTGAAGTCGATTACGACGCCAAACTGCAGTCAGGTCAAGACCCTGGTGAGGACGACGAGCACGCAGCTGAGCTTCCCTGAGACGGTTTCTGACAGTTTGTCTAGACATTCTTTGGTTGTGCAAAACCCACAGTTTCATCAACTGACTGGTCTCAGACGATGCCGCAGGTGAAGAAGTCAGATGTGGAGGTCCTGGGTTGGCGTGGTTACACGCTGGACGTACTGCTAAATCATCTAAAACGACGTTGGGAGGCGGCTTATGGTAGAGAAATGGACATTACCTTCTCTGGCAACAGCTCTGGTGGACATTCCTGCAGTCAGCATGCCAATTGAGACATCTGTGGCATTGTGTTGTGTGACAAAACTGCACATTTTAGAGTGGCCATTTATTGTCCCCAGCACAAGGTGCACCTGTGTAATGATCATGCTGTTTACAAAATGGGGCTCAGGTGGCGAGGGTGGTGGGGGTGTTGTAATGGGCGTGTCTCTGAACATACCCTCCTCTTGGCCACAGCGACAAAAATTGGCTGTTTTAAAGTTAATTTACTGCAATTCTACACATTTTGCAATTGGATGGAGGGACAATTGTGCCGTTTTAAAGGTGGTCCATTACCATGACAGTGTTCTTATGCTATCTGAGTGACTGAAACATAACAAAAATCAATGCCATGATTTTTGGAATTTTAGATTTTCCCCGACTGTCTAGTTTAATTTAGTTCCCCAAAGCTGGAAGGGGAACCCCAGATCTACAGCAGCCTCAACAGCACCGGAGGACTGCTATTTTCCGTCCTCCTCTGGGTACAAAACCTAGGAGCCTCATGGTTGTCAGCCCCTTCCATATACTAACACAGTAATTATGACGACTTCCGGAGGACGTCCTCCAACCTATCAGAGCTCTTGCAGTATAAACTAACAACTTGTCCATCCAATCAAAGGAGCAGAATGAATCAGGTTCATCTGCCTCACCTAAAGCCCATTCTGGTGGGAAACTTCTATAGACCACCAAGTGCTAAAAGTCAGTATCTGGATAACGTGTGAAATGCTTGATAATGTATGTGATAAACAGAGAGGTATATTTTCTGGGTGATTTAAATATTGACTGGCTTTCATCAAGCTGCCCACTCAAGAAAAAGCTTCAAACTGTAACCAGTGCCTACAACCTGGTTCAGGTTATCAGTCAACCTACCAGGGTAGTTACAAACAGCACAGGAATGAAATCATCAACATGTATTGATCACATCTTTACTAATGCTGCAGAAATTTGCTTGAAAGCAGTATCCAGATCCATTGGACGTAGTGATCACAATATAGTAGCCATATCTAGGAAAACCAAAGTTCCAAAGCCTGTTACCAACCCTTAGTAAACTTTTGGAAAAAATGGTGTTTGACCAGATACAATGCTATTTTACAGTAAACAAATTGACAACAAACTTTAAGCATGCTTATAGGGAAGGACATTCAACAAGCACAGCACTTACACAAATGACTGATGATTGGCTGAGAGAAATTGATGATAAAAGATTGTGTGGGCTGTTTTGTTAGACTTCAGTGCGGCTTTTGACATTATCAATCATAGTCTGCTGCTGGAAAAACGTATGTGTTATGGCTTTACACCCCCTGCTATGTTGTGGATAAAGAGTTACTTGTCTAACAGAACACAGAGGGTGTTCTTTAATGGAAGCCTCTCCAACATAATCCAGGTAAAGTCAGGAATTCCCCAGGGCAGCTGTCTAGGCCCATTACTTTCAATCTTTACTAATGACATGCCACTGGCTTTGAGTAAAGCCAGAGTGTCTATGTATGCGGATGACTCAACACTATACACGTCAGCTACTACAGCGACTGAAATGACTGCAACACTTAACAAAGAGCTGCAGTTAGTTTCAGAGTGGTTGGCAAGGAATACGTTAGTCCTAAATATTTCTAAAACTAAAAGCATTGTATTTGGGACAAATCATTCACTAAACCTCAACTAAATATTTTAATAAATAATGTGGTAATTGAGCAAGTTGAGGTGACTAAACTGCTTGGAGTAACCCTGGATTGTAAACTGTCATGGTCAAAACATATTGATACAACATTAGCTAAGATGGGGAGAAGTCTGTCCATAATAAAGCGCTGCTCTACCTTCTTAACAGCACTATCAACAAGGCAGGTCCTACAGGCCCTAGTTTTGTCGCACCTGGACTACTGTTCAGTCGTGTAGTCAGGTGCCACAAAAATGGAGTTAGGAAAATTGCAATTGGCTCAGAACAGGGCAGCACGGCTGGCTCTTAAATGTAGACGGAGAGCTAATATTAATAATATGCATGTCAATCTCTCCTGGATCAAAGTGGAGGAGAGATTGACTTCATCACTACTTGTATTTGTTAGAGGTATTGACATGTTGAATGAACCGAGCTGTCTGTTTGAACTACTGACAACAGCTCGGACACCCATGCATACCCCACAAGACATGACACCAGAGGTCTCTTCACAGTCCCCAAGTCCAGAACAGACTATGGGAGGCGCACAGTACTACATAGAGCCATGACTACATGGAACTCTATTCCACATCAAGTAACTGATGCAAGCAGTAAAATTAGATTTAAAAAACAGATAAAAATACACCTTATGGAACAGTGTGGATTATGAAGCAACACAAACATAGGCACAGACACATGCATACACACACACAATAACATATGCACTATACACACACGTACACATAGATTTTGTAAAAATACAACAGAATATATACAGTGGGTAGAACAAGTATTTGATACACTGCCGATTTTGCAGGTTTTCCTACTTACAAAGCATGTAGAGGTCTGTAATTTTTATCATAGGTACACTAAGACGGAATCTTAAACAGAAATCCAGAAAATCACATTGTATGATTTTTAAGTAATTAATTTGCATTTTATTGCATGACATAAGTATTTGATACATCAGAAAAGCAGAACTTAATATTTGGTACAGAAACCTTTGTATGCAATTAGAGATCATACGTTTCCTGTAGGTCTTGACCAGGTTTGCACACACTGCAGCAGGGATTTTGGCCCACTCCTCCATACAGACCTTCTCCAGATCCTTCAGGTTTCGGGGCTGTCGCTGGGCAATACGGACTTTCAGCTCCCTCCAAAGATTTTCTATTGGGTTCAGGTCTGGAGACTGGCTAGGCCACTCCAGGACCTTGAGATGCTTCTTACGGAGCCACTCCTTAGTTGCCCTGGCTGTGTGTTTCGGGTCGTTGTCATGCTGGAAGAGCCAGCCACGACCCATCTTCAATGCTCTTACTGAGGGAAGGAGGTTTTTGGCCAAGATCTCACGATACATGGCCCCATCCATCCTCCCCTCAATACGGTGCAGTCATCCTGTCCCCTTTGCAGAAAAGCATCCCCAAAGAATGATGTTTCCACCTCCATGCTTCACGGTTGGGATGGTGTTCTTGGGGTTGTACTCATCCTTCTTCTTCCTCTAAACACGGCGAGTGGGGTTTAGACCAAAAAGCTCTATTTTTGTCTCATCAGACCACATTACCTTCTCCCATTCCTCCTCTGGATCATCCAGATGGTCATTGGCAAACTTAAGACGGGCCTGGACATGCGCTGGCTTGAGCAGTGGGACCTTGCGTGCGCTGCAGGATTTTAATCCATGACGGCGTAGTGTGTTACTAATGGTTTTCTTTGAGACTGTGATCCCAGCTCTCTTCAGGTCATTGACCAGGTCCTGCCGTGTAGTTCTGGGCTGATCCCTCACCTTCCTCATGATCATTGATGCCCCACGAGGTGAGATCTTGCATGGAGCCCCAGACCGAGGGTGATTGACCGTCATCTTGAACTTCTTCCATTTTCTAATAATTGCGCCAACAGTTGTTGCTTTCTCACCAAGCTGCTTGCCTATTGTCCTGTAGCCCATCCCAGCCTTGTGCAGGTCTACAATTTTATCCCTGATGTCCTTACACAGCTCTCTGGTCTTGGCCATTGTGGAGAGGTTGGAGTCTGTTTGATTGAGTGTGTGGACAGGTGTCTTTTATACAGGTAACGAGTTCAAACAGGTGCAGTTAATACAGGTAATGAGTGGAGAACAGGGCGGCTTCTTAAAGAAAAACTAACAGGTCTGTGAGAGCCGGAATTCTTACTGGTTGGTAGGTGATCAAATACTTATGTCATGCAATAAAATGCAAATTAATTACTTAAAAATCATACAATGTGATTTTTCTGGATTTTTGTTTTAGATTCCGTCTCTCACAGTTGAAGTGTACCTATGATAAAAATGACAGACCTCTACATGCTTTGTAAGTAGGAAAACCTGCAAAATCGGCAGTGTATCAAATACTTGTTCTCCCCACTGTATGTGGTAGTGGTGGAGTAGGGGCCTGAGGGCACACAGTGTGTTGTGAAATCTGTGAATGTATTGGAATGTTTTTGATATTGTATAATGCCTTCATTTTGCTGGACCCCAGGAAGAGTAGCTGCTGCCTTGGGGATCCATAATAAATACAAATCTAGTACTGAACGCATAAGCTACAGCTAGCTAGCACTGCAGTGCATAACATGTGGTGAGTAGTTGACTCAAAGAGAGAGAAAGACAATAGTTGAACAGTTTTCAACAAATAAAGGAGAAGCAGCATAGAGTGCTATATTTCATTTAAATTTATTTTGTATTTTCTTAGTTTACCTTTCATTTAACAAATGCAGCTAATTTAGCCTACTCAACAACCTGACTCAAACAGAGATGAATGCTATTTATGTTAGCTAGCTGGCTAAGGCTATCCAACACACCAACTCCTCCAAGTTCAGGTTTATTCATTTATTGCCACCAGGGCCCGACGGTGTAACTGCTAGCTTGCTACACATGGATTGGATTGTGGGTTTACTAACACGTTAGTTATAGTTTGTTAATGATAACGTTAATATGGTGACAATGATGTAGGCTGTGTTGAGGTTAGCGGTTATGGTATGAAGGTTTGGCTTGGAGAGGTTAGCGGTTATGGTATGAAGGTTTGGCTTGGAGAGGTTAGCGGTTATGGTATGAAGGTTTGGCTTAATGGCTTGGAGAGGTTTTTGCGCCTGATCACAGACAGCTGTTGTGTTGTGCATTGAAGCGAAGGGAAAAGGTGAGAGGAGATGCGAGTAGGACTACAACGAGCCAAGTGATGATGCTGTACGTGGCTGCTATGAAAGTGAACTGTGTGCGCAGGTGATCAGGGGTGTATTCATTCCACCGATTATTTTACAAAACGTTTCTTAAATGAAACAAAACAATGAGGGACCTACCTGAATGTGTCCAATAGAAACGTTCCATTTGGACTAATGATTACACCCCAGATCAGCTAGAGGCAGGCAAGACTGTGTAACGCGGTATTGAATGTGTCACTGTCTGTCACCTTGATTACTAAAAAATGTATCCCGACCTGTGCACCTGCATTATAAACTTTAATTTGTTGGTTGTAGCAACCCCATGATGGGTATAGGGCAACCTAAAGAAATGGATGTTACAGTTAGCTGGGTGAATGGAATATGAATGACATCATCCAATACACTGTAATAGAAATAAGGCCATGCTCTTAAAACATGTTTTTGTCCTCCCTAATCTCTAAGGGCACCACACACACACACACACAAACACACACACACGGAGAGCAGACACTAATCCACCAGCTCATATTTGGCCTTCACTCTGGATTGTTCTGCCATCACATTACACAGTGGCAGAGAGAGAGAGAGAGAGATAGAGAGAGAGTAGAGGAGGCAGACAGGAAGAGAGTGAGGGAGGGAGAGGGAGAGAGAGAGCAAAAGAGAGAGTGTAGAGGAGGCAAAGAGGTAGAGTGTGATGAGAGAGGGAGAGGGGGTAGAGAGTAGAGGAGGCAGAGAGAGGGGGAGAGAGAGAGGGAAAGGTACAGGGAGAGGTAGAGGGAGAGAGAGAGCGAGAGAGATGGATTAGAGGAGGCAGAGAGGTAGAGAGTGAGGGACAGAGGGAGAGAGGGTAGAGGAGGCAGAGAGGTAGCGAGTGAGGGAGAGAGAGAGGGAGAGAGAGGGAAGAGAGAGTGAGGGAGAGAGAGAGAGAGAGAGGGAAGAGAGAGTGAGGGAGAGGGAGAGAGTAGAGGAGGCAGAGAGGTAGAGAGTGAGGGAGAGAGAGAGGGAGAGAGAGGGAAGAGAGAGTGAGGGAGAGGGAGAGAGTAGAGGAGGCAGAGCCATAGAGTGAGGGAGAGAGGGAAAGAGAGAGAGCGAGAAAGAGAGAGGGGTAGGGAGTGAGGGAGAGAAAGAGAGAGGGGTAGGGAGTGAGGGAGAGAAAGAGTGAGGTAGAGAGAGAGATAGCGAGAGAGTGAGGTAGAGAGAGTGAGGTAGAGAGAGAGGTAAAGGGAGAGAGGGAAAGAGAGAGTAGGAGGTAGAGAGTCAGAGAGGGAAAGAGAGAGTGAGGGAGAGGGGGAGGGAGAGAAAGAGAGAGGTAGAGAGAGAGGAGTAGAGAGAGTGAGGGAGAGAGGGAGGGAGAGAGAGCGGGAGCGAGAGAGAGGGTGAGGTAGAGAGAGAGGTAGATGTAGAGAGAGAGTGAGGGAGAGAGGGAGGGAGAGAGAGGGTGAGGTAGAGAGTGAGGTAGAGAGAGAGGTAGATGTAGAGGTAGAGCGAGAGATCGGAGAGAGAGAGAGAGAGAGGAGAGACAGAGAGAGAGAGGAGAGACAGAGCCTGGGGTCCTGCGTGTCCACTATGACCCCAGCTGCAGTGACCTGAGCCTTATAACAGAGTAGAGCATCAGAGCCTGGTTACATCAAGTCTTCATCACTAATCCTCTGTGTAGACCAGTGAAGCCATCTTGTGTACAAACAAGGTCTATCCATTTCCCTGGGTAAAGCTGTTGCCATCACTTTTAACACAATCTAAGTATGTTTCACAGGTGAATCTCAGGTGTATCAGGTGATAGCTTCAGCAGCAGAGATGATCAATATTTTCATCGACATTGACCCTCTATGTAGTAGGAGTCAATCAGGTAAACTCACCTTTTTAACCTGGGCCTCCTTGATCTTCTCCAGAGCCACACGGATCTTCTCTGCCTTCGTCTTGGCAGCCTGCTCCTCCTACACACACACACACATAATACAAATACTTTATAGATATGTACATAAACACACACACACACACACACACACACACACACACACACACACACACACACACACACACACACACACACACACAGCACCATTACAGAAGAGTCAACACAGTCCCCCCCCTCCACCTCCACCTCCCATCAGGAGGGAACCTCCACCTCCACCTCCCATCAGGAGGGAACCTCCACCTCCACCTCCCATCAGGAGGGAACCTCCACCTCCCATCAGGAGGGAACCTCCACCTCCACCTCCCATCAGGAGGGAACCTCCACCTCCCATCAGGAGGGAACCTCCACCTCCCATCAGGAGGGAACCTCCACCTCCACCTCCCATCAGGAGGGAACCTCCACCTCCACCTCCCATCAGGAGGGAACCTCCACCTCCCATCAGGAGGAACCTCCACCTCCCATCAGGTGGGAACCTCCACCTCCCATCAGGAGGGAACCTCCACCTCCCATCAGGAGGGAACCTCCACCTCCCATCAGGAGGGAACCTCCACCTCCCATCAGGAGGGAACCTCCACCTCCCATCAGGAGGGAACCTCCACCTCCCATCAGGAGGGAACCTCCACCTCCCATCAGGAGGGAACCTCCACCTCCACCTCCCATCAGGAGGGAACCTCCACCTCCACCTCCCATCAGGAGGGAACCTCCACCTCCCATCAGGAGGGAACCTCCACCTCCACCTCCCATCAGGAGGGAACCTCCACCTCCCATCAGGAGGGAACCTCCACCTCCACCTCCCATCAGGAGGGAACCTCCACCTCCACCTCCCATCAGGAGGGAACCTCCACCTCCACCTCCCATCAGGAGGGAACCTCCACCTCCCATCAGGAGGGAACCTCCACCTCCCATCAGGAGGGAACCTCCACCTCCACCTCCCATCAGGAGGGAACCTCCACCTCCCACCAGGAGGGAACCTCCACCTCCCATCAGGAGGGAACCTCCACCTCCCATCAGGAGGGAACCTCCACCTCCCATCAGGAGGGAACCTCCACCTCCCATCAGGAGGGAACCTCCACCTCCCATCAGGTGGGAACCTCCACCTCCCATCAGGTGGGAACCTCCACCTCCCATCAGGTGGGAACCTCCACCTCCCATCAGGAGGGAACCTCCACCTCCCATCAGGAGGGAACCTCCACCTCCCATCAGGAGGGAACCTCCACCTCCCATCAGGAGGGAACCTCCACCTCCCATCAGGAGGGGAACCTCCACCTCCCATCAGGAGGGAACCTCCACCTCCACCTCCCATCAGGAGGGAACCTCCCACCTCCACCTCCCATCAGGAGGGAACCTCCACCTCCACCTCCCATCAGGAGGGAAACCTCCCACCTCCACCTCCCATCAGGAGGGAACCTCCACCTCCCATCAGGAGGGAACCTCCACCTCCCATCAGGAGGGAACCTCCACCTCCACCTCCCATCAGGAGGGAACCTCCACCTCCCATCAGGAGGGAACCTCCACCTCCCATCAGGAGGGAACCTCCACCTCCACCTCCCATCAGGAGGGAACCTCCACCTCCCATCAGGAGGGAACCTCCACCTCCCATCAGGAGGGAACCTCCACCTCCACCTCCCATCAGGAGGGAACCTCCACCTCCCATCAGGTGGGAACCTCCACCTCCCATCAGGAGGGAACCTCCACCTCCCATCAGGAGGGAACCTCCACCTCCCATCAGGAGGGAACCTCCACCTCCCATCAGGAGGGAACCTCCACCTCCCATCAGGAGGGAACCTCCACCTCCCATCAGGAGGGAACCTCCACCTCCCATCAGGAGGGAACCTCCACCTCCCATCAGGAGGGAACCTCCACCTCCCATCAGGAGGGAACCTCCACCTCCCATCAGGAGGGAACCTCCACCTCCCATCAGGAGGGAACCTCCACCTCCCATCAGGTGGGAACCTCCACCTCCCATCAGGAGGGAACCTCCACCTCCCATCAGGAGGGAACCTCCACCTCCACCTCCCATCAGGAGGGAACCTCCACCTCCACCTCCCATCAGGAGGGAACCTCCACCTCCCATCAGGAGGGAACCTCCACCTCCCATCAGGAGGGAACCTCCACCTCCCATCAGGAGGGAACCTCCACCTCCCATCAGGAGGGAACCTCCACCTCCCATCAGGAGGGAACCTCCACCTCCACCTCCCATCAGGAGGGAACCTCCCACCTCCACCTCCCATCAGGAGGGAACCTCCACCTCCCATCAGGAGGGAACCTCCCACCTCCACCTCCCATCAGGAGGGAACCTCCACCTCCCATCAGGAGGGAACCTCCACCTCCCATCAGGAGGGAACCTCCACCTCCACCTCCCATCAGGAGGGAACCTCCACCTCCCATCAGGAGGGAACCTCCACCTCCCATCAGGAGGGAACCTCCACCCCCTCCCATCAGGAGGGAACCTCCACCTCCACCTCCCATCAGGAGGAACCTCCACCTCCCATCAGGAGGGAACCTCCACCTCCCATCAGGAGGGAACCTCCACCTCCCATCAGGAGGGAACCTCCCACCTCCACCTCCCATCAGGAGGGAACCTCCACCTCCCATCAGGAGGGAACCTCCACCTCCCATCAGGAGGGAACCTCCACCTCCACCTCCCATCAGGAGGGAACCTCCACCTCCCATCAGGAGGGAACCTCCACCTCCCATCAGGAGGGAACCTCCACCTCCCATCAGGAGGGAACCTCCACCTCCCATCAGGAGGGACACCTCCACCTCCCATCAGGAGGGAACCTCCACCTCCCATCAGGAGGGAACCTCCACCTCCCATCAGGAGGGAACCTCCACCTCCCCCTCCCATCAGGAGGGAACCTCCACCTCCCATCAGGAGGGAACCTCCACCTCCCATCAGGAGGGAACCTCCACCTCCCATCAGGAGGGAACCTCCACCTCCACCTCCCATCAGGAGGGAACCTCCACCTCCCATCAGGAGGGAACCTCCACCTCCCATCAGGAGGGACCTCCACCTCCCATCAGGAGGGAACCTCCACCTCCCATCAGGAGGGAACCTCCACCTCCACCTCCCATCAGGAGGGAACCTCCACCTCCCATCAGGAGGGACCACCTCCACCTCCCCATCAGGAGGGAACCTCCACCTCCCATCAGGAGGGAACCTCCACCTCCCATCAGGAGGGAACCTCCACCTCCACCTCCCATCAGGAGGGAACCTCCACCTCCCATCAGGAGGGAACCTCCACCTCCCACCAGGAGGGAACCTCCACCTCCCACCAGGAGGGAACCTCCACCTCCCATCAGGAGGGAACCTCCACCTCCACCTCCCATCAGGAGGGAACCTCCACCTCCCATCAGGAGGGAACCTCCACCTCCACCTCCCATCAGGAGGGAACCTCCACCTCCCATCAGGAGGGAACCTCCACCTCCACCTCCCATCAGGAGGGAACCTCCACCTCCCATCAGGAGGGAACCTCCACCTCCCATCAGGAGGGAACCTCCACCTCCCATCAGGAGGGAACCTCCACCTCCCATCAGGAGGGAACCTCCACCTCCCATCAGGAGGGAACCTCCACCTCCACCTCCCATCAGGAGGGAACCTCCACCTCCCATCAGGAGGGAACCTCCACCTCCACCTCCCATCAGGAGGGAACCTCCACCTCCCATCAGGAGGGAACCTCCACCTCCACCTCCCATCAGGAGGGAACCTCCACCTCCCATCAGGAGGGAACCTCCACCTCCCATCAGGAGGGAACCTCCACCTCCACCTCCCATCAGGAGGGAACCTCCACCTCCCATCAGGAGGGAACCTCCACCTCCCATCAGGAGGGAACCTCCACCTCCACCTCCCATCAGGAGGGAACCTCCACCTCCCATCAGGAGGGAACCTCCACCTCCCATCAGGAGGGAACCTCCACCTCCACCTCCCATCAGGAGGGAACCTCCACCTCCCATCAGGAGGGAACCTCCACCTCCCATCAGGAGGGAACCTCCACCTCCCATCAGGAGGGAACCTCCACCTCCCATCAGGAGGGAACCTCCACCTCCCATCAGGAGGGAACCTCCACCTCCCATCAGGAGGGAACCTCCACCTCCCATCAGGAGGGAACCTCCACCTACACCTCCCATCAGGAGGGAACCTCCACCTCCCATCAGGACGGAACCTCCACATCCACCTCCCATCAGGAGGGAACCTCCACCTCCCATCAGGAGGGAACCTCCACCTCCACCTCCCATCAGGAGGGAACCTCCACCTCCCATCAGGAGGGAACCTCCACCTCCCATCAGGAGGGAACCTCCATCCACCTCCCATCAGGAGGGAACCTCCACCTCCCATCAGGAGGGAACCTCCACCTCCCATCAGGAGGGAACCTCCACCTCCCATCAGGAGGGAACCTCCACCTCCCATCAGGAGGGAACCTCCACCTCCACCTCCCATCAGGAGGGAACCTCCACCTCCCATCAGGAGGGAACCTCCACCTCCCATCAGGAGGGAACCTCCACCTCCCATCAGGAGGGAACCTCCACCTCCCATCAGGAGGGAACCTCCACCTCCCATCAGGAGGGAACCTCCACCTCCACCTCCCATCAGGAGGGAACCTCCCACCTCCCATCAGGAGGGAACCTCCACCTCCCATCAGGGGAACCTCTCCACCTCCCATCAGGAGGGAACCTCCACCTCCCATCAGGAGGGAACTCCCACCTCCACCTCCCATCAGGAGGGAACCTCCACCTCCCATCAGGAGGGAACCTCCACCTCCACCGCCCATCAGGAGGGAACCTCCACCTCCCATCAGGAGGGACACCTCCACCTCCCATCAGGAGGGAACCTCCACCTCCCATCAGGAGGGAACCTCCACCTCCCATCAGGAGGGAACCTCCACCTCCCACCAGGAGGGAACCTCCACCTCCCACCAGGAGGGAACCTCCACCTCCCATCAGGAGGGAACCTCCACCTCCCATCAGGAGGGAACCTCCACCTCCCATCAGGAGGGAACCTCCACCTCCCATCAGGAGGGAACCTCCACCTCCCATCAGGAGGGAACCTCCACCTCCCATCAGGAGGGAACCTCCACCTCCCATCAGGAGGGAACCTCCACCTCCCATCAGGAGGGAACCTCCACCTCCCATCAGGAGGGAACCTCCACCTCCCATCAGGAGGGAACCTCCACCTCCCATCAGGAGGGAACCTCCACCTCCCATCAGGAGGAAACCTCCACCTCCCATATGGAGGGAACCTCCACCTCCCATATGGAGGGAACCTCCACCTCCCATCAGGAGGGAACCTCCACCTCCCATCAGGAGGGAACCTCCACCTCCCATCAGGAGGGGAACCTCCACCTCCCATCAGGAGGGAACCTCCACCTCCCATCAGGAGGAACCTCCACCTCCACCTCCCATCAGGAGGGAACCTCCACCTCCCATCAGGAGGGAACCTCCACCTCCCATCAGGAGGGAACCTCCACCTCCCACCAGGAGGGAACCTCCACCTCCCACCAGGAGGGAACCTCCACCTCCCATCAGGAGGGAACCTCCACCTCCCATCAGGAGGGAACCTCCACCTCCCATCAGGAGGGAACCTCCACCTCCCATCAGGAGGGAACCTCCACCTCCCATCAGGAGGGAACCTCCACCTCCCATCAGGAGGGAACCTCCACCTCCCATCAGGAGGGAACCTCCACCTCCCATCAGGAGGGAACCTCCACCTCCCATCAGGAGGGAACCTCCACCTCCCATCAGGAGGGAACCTCCACCTCCACCTCCCATCAGGAGGGAACCTCCACCTCCCACCAGGAGGGAACCTCCACCTCCCACCAGGAGGGAACCTCCACCTCCCTCACTCCATAGCTGCTCTCCTCCTTACCTGGCTTCTCCAACAAGATGCCATTGTGACTACGTCGATCTACACCAGGCAGTGTTTCTGTGTTCCAATACATATATTCCCCGTTTCTAGAAGGTTCAGAATTTAAGTGCGTCTTTGGTATAAAATCTGTCTCATTGTCGTCAGAGCAGTGCCTTGTCTTTCAGAGATGGCCTCTGTTAAAATCCTCCCGTTGTTTCATATTATCCCAGATTAGCATTCGGACGACGTTACATTTTGAACCAATTCTCTGCAGTAGAGAAGCTGTTCTCTCTTCCATATAAAGCAGTTAGTTATTCCTGTCAGCTCCAAAGCACTTCCTCAAACAGGAAGTGTCAGAATATCTCACAGTAAAGAACAACAACAAGACCGTCCCGACTCCTGTAGTTAATAAACCAATCCAGTTGGTCCATTACCGTCCTTGCCCGGTGAGGAGCTTCCCAATCACAGAGATACGTATGAGACTAGTAAATAAACTAGACAATCTGAAATGACTCCAGTGGTGCTGCTCAGACAAGACACCTTAACATGTGCTCAGCAAGAGAGAAACTGAGAACAGGAAAGGAGAGGATCTACATCCCTGACAGAGAGCGAGGGAGGAGGGGCTGGCTTGGCTGACGGTGATCCCTCTCTCTCTGCTGTGATAATGATCTCTCTCTCCCATGCCCTCCCCCTCTCCTTCCCTTTTTGTGTTACAGCCTGAATTTAAAATGGATTAAATTGAGATTTTGTGTCACTGGCCTACACACAATACTCCATAATGTCAAAGTGGAATTATATGTTTTTAGAAATGTTTACAAATTATTTAAACATGAAAATCTGAAATGTCTTGAGACAAAAAGTATTCAACCCCTTTGTTATGGCAAGCATAAGTAAGTTCAGGAGTAAAAATGTGCTGAACAAGTCACATAATAAGTTGCATGGACTCACTCTGTGTGCAATAATAGTGTTTAACATGATGTATGAATGACTACCTCATCTCTGTACCCCACACAAACAATTATCTGTAAGGTCCCTCAGTCGAGCAGTGAATTTCAAAAACAAATTCAACCACAAAGACAAGGGAGGTTTTCCAATGCCTTGCAAAGAATCTACCAATTGGTGAAAAAAATAAAATTAACAACACATTGAATATCCCTTTGAGCATGATGAAGTTATTAATTACACTTTGGATGGTGTATCAATACACCCAGTCACTACAAAGATACAGGCGTCCTTCCTAACTCAGTTGCCAGAGAGGAAGGAAACCGCTCAGGGATTTCACCATGAGGCCAATGGTGACTTTAAACAGTTACAGAGTTTAATGGCTGTGATAGGAGAAAACTGAGGATGGATCAACAACATTGTAGTTTCTCCACAATACTAACCTAAATGACAGAGTGAAAAGAAGGAAGCCTGTACAGAAAATATTCCAAAAACATGCGTCCTGTTTGCAATAAGGCACTAAAGTAGAACTGCAAAAGAATTGGCAAAGAAATTAACTTTCTAAGTCCCGTGTAGCTCAGTTGGTAGAGCATGGCGCTTGCAACGCCAGGGTTGTGGGTTCGATTCACACGGGGGGCCAGTACGAATAAAGTATGAAAATGTATGCACTCACTACTGTAAAATGACTCAAATTAGGAAGAATACAAAGCATTATGTTTGAGGCTAATCCAACAACACATCACTGAGTACCACTCTTCATATTTTTAAGCATGGTCATGGCTGATCATGTTATGGGTATGCTTGTCATCAGCAAGGATAAAAAGAAACTGAATGGAGCAAAATCCTAGAGGAAAACCTGGTTCAGTCTGCTTTCCAACAGACACTGGGAGACAAATTCACCTTTCAGCAGGACATGAATGTTTTACAAACGTTAAAATGTTTCTTGCCCTTTCACAGAGTATTTTGTGTAGATCACTGACAAAAAATTTAAATTAAATACATTTTAATCCTACCTTGTAACATAACAAAATGTGGAAAAGGTCCATGGGGTGTGAATACTTTCTGAAGGCACTGTATGTGCCATAAACCAAATCAAATCAAATGTTATTGGTGTATTGGTGTAGACTTACAAGGCCATTCCCAACAGTGCAGAGTTAAAAAGACACAGAAACCAAAACAAAGAGCCCATTCAGTGGAGGGAGAGGAGAGGAGAGGAGAGGAAGGGCAGGGCATTTTGAGTATTTGGGGAAATACATGTCAGAGCCATGATGACATGTTGTGTAGATATATATATATATATATATATAGATATAGAGAGAGAGAGAGAGAGAGAGAGAGAGAGAGAGAGAGAGAGAGAGAGAGAGAGAGAGAGAGAGAGAGAGAGAGAGAGAGAGAGAGAGAGAGAGAGAGAGAGAGAGAGAGAGAGAGAGAGAGAGAGAGAGAGAGAGAGAGAGAGAGAGAGAGAGAGAGAGAGAGAGAGAGAGAGAGAGAGAGAGAGAGAGACAGAGAGAGAGACAGAGAGAGAGAGAGACAGAGAGAGAGACAGAGAGAGAGAGAGACAGAGAGAGAGACAGAGAGACAGAGACAGAGAGACAGAGACAGAGAGACAGAGAGACAGAGAGACAGAGAGACAGAGACAGAGAGACACAGAGAGAGAGAGAGAGAGTTAGAGACAGAGAGACACAGAGAGAGAGAGAGAGAGTTAGAGAGAGAGAGAGAGAGAGAGACAGAGAGAGAGAGAGAGAGAGAGAGAGAGAGAGAGAGAGAGAGAGAGAGACAGACACACAGAGAGAGGAGAGAGAGAGAGAGAGACAGACACACAGAGAGAGCGAGAGAGTTAGAGAGAGAGAGAGAGACAGAGACAGAGAGAGAGAGAGAGAGTTAGAGAGAGAGAGAGAGAGAGACAGAGCGAGAGACAGAGACAGAGAGAGAGAGTTAGAGAGAGAGAGACAGAGACAGAGAGTTAGAGAGAGAGAGACAGAGACAGAGAGACAGAGAGAGAGACAGAGAGACAGAGCGAGAGAGAGAGAGACAGAGCGAGAGAGAGAGAGACAGAGCGAGAGAGAGAGACAGAGACAGAGAGACAGAGAGAGAGAGAGAGAGATGACGAAAGACAAAGCGCTTCTCAGATACGAGTGTGGCAGGAATGACAAGAAAAGAGAGAAGGTGAGAAAGAGAGAGGGACAAATAGATGAGAGTCAGACAGCTCAGCTGACTGGTTACTGGAACAGCTACAGGGGACAAAACAGGGTGACCTCAGTGTGACCTCAGTGTGACCTGTGTCTCAGGTGCATCATCACAGTTGAGAGACATTATCCCATTAAAGGATTAATCATTTATTCATTCAGAAATGTATCAAGCAACGTAAAACAACCATACTGTTCACAAAGTAGACCGGATCTGATGGATGTATAACTGTAGATCATTAAAACTATTTTTCAGGAGAATGTGTAAACCTTTTATCATTTCCAGGGGAATTTGTAATTTACTGTGTAACTTCGCTACCCTGAACCTTCCCGGACAAATGTTAACTGTGATCCTAGATAGAATGATCCCATTTGGAGATTGCTGTGGGGGCCAGACTGTTTGGCATGACAACGACCAAACAGCAGGAATCAGGCTCTAGAGCACGGACAGATCTGGAGTTATCTGGAGTTATAATCCTATTAGTTCGATTGGCTGAACTCCAAACATGTGACCTACACAGCTCTCGGTTTCCATGTGTTCTACATCTCTATTTCCTGGTCCTCAGCTCTCGGTTTCCATGTGTTCTACATCTCTATTTCCTGGTCCTCAGCTCTCTGTTTCCATGTGTTCTACATCTCTATATCCTGGTCCTCAGCTCTCTGTTTCCATGTGTTCTACATCTCTATTTCCTGGTCCTCAGCTCTCTGTTTCCATGTGTTCTACATCTCTATTTCCTGGTCCTCAGCTCTCTGTTTCCATGTGTTCTACATCTCTATTTCCTGGTCCTCAGCTCTCTGTTTCCATGTGTTCTACATCTCCATTTCCTGGTCCTCAGCTCTCTGTTTCCATGTGTTCTACATCTCTATATCCTGGTCCTCAGCTCTCTGTTTCCATGTGTTCTACATCTCTATTTCCTGGTCCTCTGCTCTCTGTTTCCATGTGTTCTACATCTCTATTTCCTGGTCCTCTGCTCTCTGTTTCCATGTGTTCTACATCTCTATTTCCTGGTCCTCAGCTCTCTGTTTCCATGTGTTCTACATCTCTATTTCCTGGTCCTCAGCTCTCTGTTTCCATGTGTTCTACATCTCTATTTCCTGGTCCTCTGCTCTCTGTTTCCATGTGTTCTACATCTCCATTTCCTGGTCCTCAGCTCTCTGTTTCCATGTGTTCTACATCTCAATTTCCTGGTCCTCAGCTCTCTGTTTCCATGTGTTCTACATCTCTATTTCCTGGTCCTCAGCTCTCTGTTTCCATGTGTTCTACATCTCTATTTCCTGGTCCTCAGCTCTCTGTTTCCATGTGTTCTACATCTCTATATCCTGGTCCTCAGCTCTCTGTTTCCATGTGTTCTACATCTCTATTTCCTGGTCCTCAGCTCTCTGTTTCCATGTGTTCTACATCTCTATTTCCTGGTCCTCTGCTCTCTGTTTCCATGTGTTCTACATCTCCATTTCCTGGTCCTCTGTCTGTGACTGGACACAATGAGAAGGATTCGATGACCTGGGATCCAGTTGTTGGTTGCAGATGGTGAATAGGATGAGGATCCTAAAAATAAACCTTTATTTTACAACAATAAAGTTATATGTTACGGGTCAACCGAACAGAACAGCCATCTCTGAAACCGGGATTGATTGAGTGTATTGTTGTTGGTGTAAGGTCCTTGCTATTTGACACAGAAACACTGCCTGTCGAGCATGTACAGTCGACCACCTGTTTAATCGGCAGTAGTATCCCTTGAATAACAGGACCATTTTAAATCAACCCACAACCCCAAGTGTATTCCCGTCATTGATACTGTTGAAACAAGCTGCTCATCCCTGTAGAATGGTACATAGACTGCAGGGGTAGCCATCAGGAGCAGGGGGAGGGAGAGACAGGGAGGGATGAGGGGGCAGGAAGTAGGCCGAGCAGGGGGAGGGAGAGACAGAGAGGGATGAGGGGGCAGGAAGTAGGCCGAGCAGGGGGAGGGAGAGACAGAGAGGGATGAGGGGGCAGGAAGTAGGCCGAGCAGGGGGAGGGAGAGACAGAGAGGGATGAGGGGGCAGGAAGTAGGCCGAGCAGGGGAGGGAGAGACAGAGAGGGATGAGGGGGCAGGAAGTAGGCCGAGCAGGGGGAGGGAGAGACAGAGAGGGATGAGGGGGGCAGGAAGTAGGCCGAGCAGGGGGAGGGAGAGACAGAGAGGGATGAGGGGGCAGGAAGTAGGCCGAGCAGGGGGAGGGAGAGACAGAGAGGGATGAGGGGGCAGGAAGTAGGCCGAGCAGGGGGAGGGAGAGACAGAGAGGGATGAGGGGGGCAGGAAGTAGGCCGAGCAGGGGAGGGAGAGACAGAGAGGGGATGAGGGGGGCAGGAAGTAGGCCGAGCAGGGGGAGGGAGAGACAGAGAGGGATGAGGGGGCAGGAAGTAGGCCGAGCAGGGGGAGGGAGAGACAGAGAGGGATGAGGGGGCAGGAAGTAGGCCGAGCAGGGGGAGGGAGAGACAGAGAGGGATGAGGGGGCAGGAAGTAGGCCGAGCAGGGGGAGGGAGAGACAGAGAGGGTTGAGGGGGCAGGAAGTAGGCCGAGCAGGGGGAGGGAGTGAGAGATTGAGATGGAAGGCGGGAGAGGCATGCAACATGCAAGAGGATGCTTGAGAAGAAGACCAACATGCCTCCCTCTCATGGTCTGTATAAGTCATCATTGCAGTATCACATTATGATAACTACAGTCTTAGATATACCGTATAACACTAATCTATAGAACTATCTTAACCTATAGGAGATAAAAAAAAACATCTAACCTGTCAACGACTTAAGGACATGACATCAGCAGACGGAGAGGGGGGTGGGGTTAAAAAGCAGCCAATCACATAGAACCTGATTGCATGCAGGAGCAAGTAGAGAAGTGACGGAGGAGGAGTCACCTTGGTCAGCAAGTGAGAGGGCTTCCCTGCTATATTCTGCAGAATCATGGAGGTTTCCCAGTCCAGATAGGAGTGCTTGGTAAAGAAGAGAGGAAAGAGACAAGGAACATCTGTCAAATCAGTGATCGTTAACGAATACACCTGTGCATTTCAACGTGTTGTGGAAGCATTTGTGAAAGCACAGAAAAATCAAAGGTGTGATCAAGATGAAATGGAAAAAAAGAGACAAGAAGATGTTAATCATCCCAAAGCTGTGGGGAAAACACTTCTCCCTGTTTTACTACCTTCCTCAATGTCTTCTCCAGCAAATACAATCATACAGTCGGAGACCAACACTGGTTACGAGTTCAAACCAGAAAGGAAGGAGCTTAGCAGGCTGTTGAGGGAAGTGATGTTGGCACAGGGGGTATCCAGAAACACACTGGTGCTGTTCTATAACTCATGTCATTACTGCTGTACCCTGCCTATAGAGACACTACTGTTTACACTGCTGTACCCTGCCTATAGAGACACTACTGTTTACACTGCTGTACCCTGCCTATAGAGACACTACTGTTTACACTGCTGTACCCTGCCTATAGAGACACTACTGTTTACACTGCTGTACCCTGCCTACAGAGACACTACTGTTTACACTCCATGGACCCTGCCTACAGAGACACTACCCTGCCTACAGAGACACTACTGTTTACACTGCTGTACCCTGCCTATAGAGACACTACTGTTTACACTGCTGTACCCTGCCTATAGAGACACTACTGTTTACACTGCTGTACCCTGCCTATAGAGACACTACTGTTTACACTGCTGTACCCTGCCTATAGAGACACTACTGTTTACACTGCTGTACCCTGCCTATAGAGACACTACTGTTTACACTGCTGTACCCTGCCTATAGAGACACTACTGTTTACACTGCTGTACCCTGCCTATAGAGACACTACTGTTTACACTGCTGTACCCTGCCTATAGAGACACTACTGTTTACACTGCTGTACCCTGCCTATAGAGACACTACTGTTTACACTGCTGTACCCTGCCTATAGAGACACTACTGTTTACACTGCTGTACCCTGCCTATAGAGACACTACTGTTTACACTGCTGTACCCTGCCTATAGAGACACTACTGTTTACACTGCTGTACCCTGCCTACAGAGACACTACCCTGCCTACAGAGACACTACCCTGCTTACAGAGACACTACCCTGCCTACAGAGACACTACCCTGCCTACAGAGACACTACCCTGCCTACAGAGACACTACCCTGCCTACAGAGACACTACCCTGCCTACAGAGACACTACCCTGCCTACAGAGACACTACCCTGCCTACAGAGACACTACCCTGCCTACAGAGACACTACCCTGCCTACAGAGACACTACCCTGCCTATAGAGACACTACCCTGCCTACAGAGACACTACTGTTTACACTGCTGTACCCTGCCTATAGAGACACTACTGTTTACACTGCTGTACCCTGCCTATAGAGACACTACTGTTTACACTGCTGTACCCTGCCTATAGAGACACTACTGTTTACACTGCTGTACCCTGCCTATAGAGACACTACTGTTTACACTGCTGTACCCTGCCTATAGAGACACTACTGTTTACACTGCTGTACCCTGCCTATAGAGACACTACTGTTTACACTGCTGTACCCTGCTTATAGAGACACTACTGTTTACACTGCTGTACCCTGCCTATAGAGACACTACTGTTTACACTGCTGTACCCTGCCTATAGAGACACTACTGTTTACACTGCTGTACCCTGCCTATAGAGACACTACTGTTTACACTGCTGTACCCTGCCTATAGAGACACTACTGTTTACACTGCTGTACCCTGCCTATAGACACTACTGTTTACACTGCTGTACCCTGCCTATAGAGACACTACTGTTTACACTGCTGTACCCTGCCTACAGAGACACTACTGTTTACACTGCTGTTCGCCACTCACTATAATGATGCTGACACTCACTATAAGCACGGTCACAAGCAGACTGCAGACAAAGGCTTCTCACCACAAAACAAGCATAATGGAGAAACGCCACTCATCCACTGTTGTCAGACTGTAAAATAGCTCCAGCTCTTAATATGTATTTACCCTAAATGTTTTATATTTGTTTTTTAATCACATTTTAACAATTCAGTTTCCATCATGAAAAAAATGCCCTGAAAGTGTTATTTTACATTTTAGTCATTTAGCAGACGCTCTTATCCAGAGCGACTTACAGTTAGTGAGTGCATACATTTTTCATACTGGCCCCCCGTGGGAAATGAACCCACAACCCTGGCGTTATGTATTCTATCTATGCCATTTGTTCTGTATTCTATACAGTGAGGGAAAAAAGTATTTGATCCCCTGCTTATTTTGTACGTTTGCCCACTGACAAAGAAATGATCAGTCTATCATTTTAATGGTAGGTATATTTGAACAGTGAGAGACAGAATAACAACAACAAAATCCAGAAAAACGCATTCCAAAAATTTTATAAATTGATTTGCATTTTTATGAGGGAAATAAGTATTTGACCCCCTCTCAATCAGAAAGATTTCTGGCTCCCAGGTGTCTTTTATACAGGTAACGAGCTGAGATTAGGAGCACACTCTTAAAGGGAGTGTCTCTTCCAGAGATTTGAGACTGGGACGGAGGTTCACCTTCCAGCAGGACAATGACCCTAAGCATACTGCTAAAGCAACACTCAAGTGGTTTAAGGGGAAACCTTTAAATGTCTTGGAATGGCCTAGTCAAAGCCCAGACCTCAATCCAAATGAGAATCTGTGGTATGACTTAAAGATTGCTGTACACCAGCGGAACCCATCCAATTTGAAGGAGCTGGAGCAGTTTTGCCTTGAAGAATGGGCAAAAATCCCAGTGGCTAGATGTGCCAAGCTTATAGAGACATACCCCAAGAGACTTGCAGCTGTAATTGCTGCAAAAGGTGGGGGGGTGAATAGTTATGCACGCTCAAGTTCTGTTTTTTTGGCCTTATTTCTTGTTTGTTTCACAATACAAAATATTTTACATCTTCAAAGTGGTAGACATGTTGTGTAAATCAAATGATACAAACCCCCCAAAATCCATTTTAATTCCAGGTTGTAAGGCAACAAAATAGGAAAAATGCCAAGGGGGATGAATAATTTTGCAAGCCACTGTATATGCCATGTGTTCTGTATTCTATATATGCCATGTGTTCTGTATTCTACATATGCCATGTGTTCTGTATTCTACATATGCCATGTGTTCTGTATTCTATATATGCCATGTGTTCTGTATTCTATATATGCCATGTGTTCTGTATTCTATATATGCCATGTGTTCTGTATTCTACATATGCCATGTGTTCTGTATTCTACATATGCCATGTGTTCTGTATTCTACATATGCCATGTGTTCTGTATTCTACATATGCCATGTGTTCTGTATTCTACATATGCCATGTGTTCTGTATTCTACATATGCCATGTGTTCTGTATTCTATATATGCCATGTGTTCTGTATTCTACATATGCCATGTGTTCTGTATTCTACATATGCCATGTGTTCTGTATTCTACATATGCCATGTGTTCTGTATTCTACATATGCCATGTGTTCTGTATTCTATATATGCCATGTGTTCTGTATTCTATATATGCCATGTGTTCTGTATTCTATATATGCCATGTGTTCTGTATTCTACATATGCCATGTGTTCTGTATTCTACATATGCCATGTGTTCTGTATTCTACATATGCCATGTGTTCTGTATTCTACATATGCCATGTGTTCTGTATTCTACATATGCCATGTGTTCTGTATTCTACATATGCCATGTGTTCTGTATTCTACATATGCCATGTGTTCTGTATTCTATATATGCCATGTGTTCTGTATTCTATATATGCCATGTGTTCTGTATTCTACATATGCCATGTGTTCTGTATTCTATATATGCCATGTGTTCTGTATTCTGTATATGCCATGTGTTCTGTATTCTATCTATGCCATGTGTTCTGTATTCTATATATGCCATGTGTTCTGTATTCTATATATGCCATGTGTTCTGTATTCTATCTATGCCATGTGTTCTGTATTCTACATATGCCATGTGTTCTGTATTCTATCTATGCCATGTGTTCTGTATTCTATCTATGCCATGTGTTCTGTATTCTATATATGCCATGTGTTCTGTATTCTATATATGCCATGTGTTCTGTATTCTATATATGCCATGTGTTCTGTATTCTATATATGCCATGTGTTCTGTATTCTATATATGCCATGTGTTCTGTATTCTACATATGCCATGTGTTCTGTATTCTATATATGCCATGTGTTCTGTATTCTATATATGCCATGTGTTCTGTATTCTATATATGCCATGTGTTCTGTATTCTATATATGCCATGTGTTCTGTATTCTATATATGCCATGTGTTCTGTATTCTATATATGCCATGTGTTCTGTATTCTATATATGCCATGTGTTCTGTTTAGAAGTGAGTCATTTCTTATGCTATTTTGAAATGTAAATTCATCATTTCTTCAGTTTTATCTGTGAGCAAGAATCAATAAACGTATACTGATAATCAAACTCATACAGAGATTTTTAATTGGAATGTAGGTTAATTATAATAATTTTCTATGGGGTTGAGATCTGGAGACTGGCTAGGCCACTCCAGGACCTTGAAATGCTTCTTACGAAGCCACTCCTTCGTTGCCCGGGCGGTGTGTTTGGGATCATTGTCATGCTGAAAGACCCAGCCACGTTTCATCTTCAATGCCCTTGCTGATGGAAGGAGGTTTTCACTCAAAATCTCACGATACATGGCCCCATTCATTCTTTCCTTTACACGGATCAGTCGTCCTGGTCCCTTTGCAGAAAAAACAGCCCCAAAGCATGATGTTTCCACCTCCATGCTTCACAGTAGGTATGGTGTTCTTTGGATGCAACTCAGCATTCTTTGTCCTCCAAACACGACGAGTTGAGTTTTTACCAAAAAGTTATATTTTGGTTTCATCTGACCATATGACATTCTCCCAATCCTCTTCTGGATCATCCAAATGCACTCTATCAAACTTCAGACGGGCCTGGACATGTACTGGCTTAAGCAGGGGGACACGTCTTGCACTGCAGGATTTGAGTCCCTGGCGGCGTAGTGTGTTACTGATGGTAGGCTTTGTTACTTTGGTCCCAGCTCTCTGCAGGTCATTCACTAGGTCCCCCGTGTGGTTCTGGGATTTTTGCTCACCGTTCTTGTGATTATTTTGACCCCACAGGGTGAGATCTTGCGTGAGCCCCAGATCGAGGGAGATTATCAGTGGTCTTGTATGTCTTCCATTTCCTAATAATTGCTCCCACAGTTGATTTCTTCAAACCAAGCTGCTTACCTATTGCAGATTCAGTCTTCCCAGCCTGGTGCAGGTCTACAATTTTGTTTCTGGTGTCCTTTGACAGCTCTTTGGTCTTGGCCATAGTGGAGTTTGGAGTGTGACTGTTTGAGGTTGTGGACAGGTGTCTTTATACTGATAACAAGTTCAAACAGGTGCCATTAATACAGGTAACGAGTGGAGGACAGAGGAGCCTCTTAAAGAAGAAGTTACAGGTCTGTGAGAGCCAGAAATCTTGCTTGTTTGTAGGTGACCAAATACTTATTTTCCACCATAATTTGCAAATAAATTCATTAAAAATCCTACAATGTGATTTTCTGGAATTTTTTTCCTCAATTTGTCTGTCATAGTTGACGTGTACCTATGATGAAATTACAGGCCTCTCTCATCTTTTTAAGTGGGAGAACATGCACAATTGGTGGCTGACTAAATACTTTTTTCCCCCACTGTATGAATGTTGAGTCAGCTCAAGCAAACCATATAGTGCCATGTATGCTGTAACGGACAGACACATTATTGCCACAACACTTGAGGCACAATCAAATAACAATTCATAATAAATCGCAGGTGCATTAATAAGCACATGAACGAGCAAAGGAGAGGAGATGGAGAAAGGAGAGGAGAGCAAAGGATGCAGACTAGTAGAAGGACCCAAACAAGGATAATATACAGTAAGCTAGAGCCAGGGAGGATGCTGTGAGATTGCCCACCCGTCCGCCTGCCTGCCTTGCCTGTCTGCCCATGTTCTGAGCTAGTCTCTGCCTGCCTGCCTGCCTGCCTGTCTGCCCATGTTCTGAGCTAGTCTCTGACTGCCTGCCTGCCTGCCTGTCTGCCCATGTTCTGAGCTAGTCTCTGCCTGCCTGCCTGCCTGCCTGCCTGCCTGCCCATGTTCTGAGCTAGTCTCTGACTGCCTGCCTGTCTGCCTGTCTGCCCATGTTCTGAGCTAGTCTCTGACTGCCTGCCTGCCTGCCTGCCTGCCTGCCTGTCTGCCCATGTTCTGAGCTAGTCTCTGACTGCCTGCCTGCCTGCCTGTCTGCCCATGTTCTGAGCTAGTCTCTGACTGCCTGCCTGCCTGCCTGTCTGCCCATGTTCTGAGCTAGTCTCTGACTGCCTGCCTGCCTGCCTGTCTGCCCATGTTCTGAGCTAGTCTCTGACTGCCTGCCTGCCTGCCTGTCTGCCCATGTTCTGAGCTAGTCTCTGACTGCCTGCCTGCCTGCCTGTCTGCCCATGTTCTGAGCTAGTCTCTGACTGCCTGCCTGCCTGCCTGTCTGCCCATGTTCTGAGCTAGTCTCTGACTGCCTGCCTGCCTGCCTGTCTGCCCATGTTCTGAGCTAGTCTCTGCCTGCCTGCCTGCCTGTCTGCCCATGTTCTGAGCTAGTCTCTGACTGTCTGCCTGCCTGCCTGCCCATGTTCTGAGCTAGTCTCTGCCTGCCTGCCTGCCTGCCTGTCTGCCCATGTTCTGAGCTAGTCTCTGCCTGCCTGCCTGTCTGCCCATGTTCTGAGCTAGTCTCTGCCTGCCTGCCTGCCTGCCTGTCTGCCCATGTTCTGAGCTAGTCTCTGCCTGCCTGCCTGCCTGTCTGCCCATGTTCTGAGCTAGTCTCTGACTGTCTGCCTGCCTGCCTGTCTGCCCATGATCTGACTGCCTGCCTGCCTGCCTGTCTGCCCATGTTCTGAGCTAGTCTCTGCCAAATGGAATCTCCTCATCTTAATCTCCCTCACTCATCCTGAGTTGATTCATCCTCTCAGCTCACACTTCTGGCAGATACTGAAGCCAGCCGGCCTCAGAGAATGACAGGCCTTGGCTGCTAAGACAGACTGCAATCAACTTGGTAGGGAGTGTCTGTCTGTCTGTCTGTCTGTCTGGCTGTCTGTCTGTCTGTCTGGCTGGCTGGCTGGCTGGCTGGCTGTCTGTCTGGTGTAGATTGATTTGGCAGAGAGGAGAGAGTTCCTACTGTTTGTAATCTTGATAAACTAGGCCATGACTGTGGAGTGCCAGAACTGGGGCTGTTCTCTTTATACATTCAGTTGAGTTCTAAGCAGATAAAGCATAAGTCATTTCAGTAATTGACACACTGAGCTGCCATGCAGTGAGCCGTCTATCAGGCAGAGGGTGGGAAAACAGCCATAGCTGCTCACAGTCTCTCACCTGCTAGTCACATTCACTCACTAGCTGGTCACACTCTCACTAGCTGGACACACTCTCAATAGCTGGAGAGTGCTCGTCACATTCACTCACTAGCTGGTCACACTCTCAATAGCTGGAGAGTGCTCGTCACATTCACTCACTAGCTGGACACACTCTCAATAGCTGGAGAGTGCTCGTCACATTCACTCACTAGCTGGTCACACTCTCTCACTAGCTGGTCACACTCTCTCACTAGCTGGTCACACTCTCTCACTAGCTGGTCACACGCGCTCACTAGCTGGTCACACGCGCTCACTAGCTGGTCACATGCGCTCACTAGCTGGTCACACTCTCTCACTAGCTGGTCACACTCTCTCACTAGCTGGTCACACTCACTCACTAGCTGGTCACACTCACTCACTAGCTGGTCACACTCTCTCACTAGCTGGTCACACTCTCTCACTAGCTGGTCACACTCTCTCACTAGCTGGTCACACTCTCTCACTAGCTGGTCACACTCTCACTAGCTGGTCACACTCACTCACTAGCTGGTCACACTCACTCACTAGCTGGTCACATTCACTCACTAGCTGGTCACACTCTCTCACTAGCTGGTCACACTCTCACTAGCTGGTCACACTCTCACTAGCTGGTCACACGCGCTCACTAGCTGGTCCCATTCACTCTCTAGCTGGTCCCAGACGGTTGTTATGGGACGGTTGTTATGGGACGGTTGTTATGGGACGGTTGTTATGGGACCTATTTACTGAAGAATGTGTCAGTTGTTTATGATTGTGTTTTGCTTTGTGTGTATTGTTGTGTATAATAATGTGTATTGTTGTGTATAATAATGTGTATTGTTGTGTATAATAATGTGTATTGTTGTGTATAATAATGTGTATTGTTGTGTATAATAATGTGTATTGTTGTGTATAATAATGTGTATTGTTGTGTATAATAATGTGTATTGTTGTGTATAATAATGTGTATTGTTGTGTATAATAATGTGTATTTTAATGTGTATATGAATGTGTAGTTTAAGATATTAATGTATACAGGGCTCATCTGGAAAAGAGACCTTGGTCTCGGCATTGACTCCCTCTCAAAATAAAAAAAAGAATTCACTAGCTGGTCCCATTCCCTCACTAGCTGGTCCCATTCCCTCACTAGCTGGTCCCATTCCCTCACTAGCTGGTCCCATTCCCTCACTAGCTGGTCCCATTCCCTCACTAGCTGGTCCCATTCCCTCACTAGCTGGTCCCATTCCCTCAACAATGTCAACACACTGGTAGAGAAGAGACTAAGGGTGAAGTACATCTTGATCTAAAACTAAAACCCCTTTACTTCCTCGTAACCACAACAGAACAAGGCACTATGTCATTTCAAGTTAGGAGAACTTGTGCTGCTGCGAAGTGTAGTTTGTTTTCCCAGAGAAATAACTTTTACTCTACAACTTGGTCCTCGTTGTTTAACTGTGAGAGCTGGTGAAGCGTGATAGTCTTTCCTGCAGTCTTTAACCTCTAAAAGTCTAAGCCGTTGGGGGGGGCTTGTACTACCATGGATCATTTAGCTAATTTATTTACAATTTTAAAGACCCGTTTAAGTGTCCAAAACAAATATACAACAATTATTTGATAAAATATTGCATTTGGCATTTACTACTAAAGCCCATAGAAACACATTGAATAACACTTTCACAAAAGGCAATAAAGACAGTAAAAAAATGTATCATAAGGAATAAGGTTTTGAAGTGTCTAGGATGTTTTTTATTTTATTTTTTAAATCTTTATTTTAACATGGAAAAACAGACTGAGACGTGGATCTCTTGTACGGCTGTGCCCTGTGTAAACATGTTGACATGTACTGTTTTAGACATACAGACAAGAACATTTCAAACATACAAAACAAAAAACACAATTCAACAGAAACAATCACAGACAACATCATATTGATCCTCCATAACATTTTTAAAATGGGCAAGGGACACCAGAGTGTCTAACTTAAGTTGGATCTGCAGTTTGTTCCATAAATAAGGTGCAAAGGAACTGAAGGCAGTCCTACCCAACTCTGTGGAGACCACAGGAGTCTCTAATGTAATCCACATCTGTGATCTGGTTTTAAAATTAGTATATCTAGTGGAAATTAATGATGATATATATGGAGGTAGTTTTAAAAGAAGTGCTTTATAAATAAACAAGAGAGCATGTTGCTCTCGCCTCACAGATAGAGAGGCCCAACCCACATGTTGATATAGGAAACAGTGATGAGTTTTGTAACTATCACCCGTGATAAACCTGAGTGCACAATGGTAAATAGCATCCAGTGGTTTTAATGTGTTTGCCGATGCATGCATATAGATAATATCACCATCATCTAAAACGGACATAAAAGTAGCCTGCACAATTTGTTTTCTATTTACGGAGGACAGACAAGCCCTGTTTCTGTAAAGGAACCCTATCTTGAATTTGAGCTTTTTTCCCCAATTCAGTAACATGTTTTTTAAAAAGAAAGCCTATCATCTAACCATACCCCTAAGTATTTATATGCAGAGACCTGTTTGATTTGAGTACCATCCAAGCTAGTGATTACAAAAGTGTTTCTAATTGAGAGTTTAGACCTAGAAAAAACATGACATTTGTTTTCTTAGCGTTTAAAACAAGTTGAAGCTGTAAAAGAGACCCCTGTAGTATCCAACTGCATTAAAGCTTGGTCCGCTGTTGGAGCGATAGAGGACATCACTGGGTCATCTGCATATCAATGAAATTTACAATATCTGACATCACCACCAATGTTGTTTATATAAAGTGAGAACAATAGTGGGCCAATTATTGAACCCTGAGGGACCCCTTTAAGTAACTGTAAGGGGTCAGACTTGACCCCGTCGACCATGACGGCCTGAGTTCTATCTTTAAATAGTCCTAAAACCATCGACAGGCATCAGTGCCTATAGATGACAGCTTACTCAAAAGGATAGCATGGTCTACAGTGTCAAAAGCTTTTGACAAATCTCCAAACAACGCAGCACAGTGCTTTCTATCATCTAAGGCATTTGCAATATCATTTACAACAAGCAGAGTGGCCGATGTGGTACTGTGTTTAGATCTAAAACCAGATAGATTGGGGCTAAAAATACTGTTAACAGAAAGAAAAGATTGTAACTGTTTGTTGACTATAGATTCTAGGATCTTTGCCAGACAAGGGAGCCTAGAGATGGGTCGATAGTTATCCAAATCACTACCGTCACCTCCCTTATGTAATGGCAGAACAAAAGCTGCTTTCCACACCTTAGGGATATTTCCTGTGCTTAATGTTAGATTAAAAAATGTGTGTCACCTGAACCAGCAATGATAGGTGCAGCACACTTAAGTAAGTACGGGTCTAAATTGTCAGCGCCTAAGGATTTCTTAGTATCAATGGCACACAGGGCAGCTAGAACCTCTGCTTCAGTTATTTTCTGGAAACTAAAAACAGGGTTACCATTTTCCAGAGTAACGGTTGAAAAGCAAGACGTAAAATCAACTAACTGGCCAGTACCACAATTTTCTTTTCAAATAAAAAACCAACAGAGATGAAATGCTTATTAAAAGCATCACAAATATCATTTTTTTTCACTTAGAATACAGGAGTCTGAGATAATTTGCTTAGGAAGAGAAACAGCAGAATTCCCCCGTTTCAGTGAATTAACGGTTTTCCAGAATTTTGCAGGATCTCCTGCAGAATCTGTCATAGCATTAAGGAAGTTATTTGATTTTGCCTTTTTGACAGCTGCAGTACATTTATTTCTCAATTGCCTAAAAAAACAGCCAATCAAGCTGGAGTACCTGTTTTCCTCGCCAAGGCCCAGGCCCGATTCTTTTGCAGAAAAAGACCTGACAATTCAGGAGAGAACCAAGAACTGGTTCGGTTTCTTACTCTGTGATTCTTAAGCGGGGCGTGTTTATCAGACATAGAGGGAACAGTAGAAGAGAAAAAAGCAAGGGCTAGAACCGGGTCCAGAAAGCAGCAAGTGGATAAAAGCTCAGAGTGATATAAGTCAAGGATAAAAGCTTGCTGTGAGAAATGTTTATAATTTCTCTTAGAGATGATACAGGGATCAGAGTGTTTCAGCCTGGTATCTCTAATACAAGCAATAGAGCAATGGTCACTGATATCATTTGAAAAAACCCCACTGGCTGTGTATTTATGGGGGGTATTTGTTAGAATAATGTCTAGTAGAGTAGATTTGACTGGATTCTTCAAGTTGGTTGGTTTAGTTATCAGCTGAGTTAGATTTAGCTCAGTACAAATATCTTTTAATTTATCGGATACTGGTGAAAGCCAATCCAGGTTAAAATCTCCCAAAATCAGTAATTCAGAGTTTGCATAGTTAGACAGTATATCAGATAATTTGCATAGAGTACAAGGAGGAGCTGGGGGGGGGGCGATATACCCCTGCTAGAGTTAAATGAGCATTATTACCAAGTACCACATTTAAAACTAGACATTCATATTGCTTTGGGACAGAGGTTGATATGGACACAAGAAACATTTAAGCAGCATTTTACATAAATCGCGATACCACCACCTCTACCAACTCTATCAGCTCTATAAATATTGTACCCAATCAACTGAATATCTGAATCAGGCACAGAATCATACACAGCCACGATTCAGATACAATCAGTACGTCAACATTTGATTGTGAGACCAAAATGTCAATAAAGTCCAACTTTTGGATCAGGCTTCTAGCATTCAAATGAATTATTCCAATGCCATTGCTACGGGAATTCATATCAGATGGAGTATCCAAGGTAGCACCGGAAGCTGCACTGAATGAGCAATAAACCATTTTTCGGGCTATTGACATAGCTCCATTTGATGGGGACAAGATTACTACTAACAATACCTCTCTGCATGTAAGTAGTATTCGCAATACGGTGATTGGACAATAATCTGGGAATTGCAGAAAGGTTGTTAGCTGAAGTTTGTTCCATATTTGCAATTGAGGGACTAATTAATGAAACTGGGAGAGGAGCATTGAACATAGTGTGATAGGGGAGCGTACAATCCCAAAAGTCAACCCCCGAAAAGACAACGTCAGGTATCAAAGGCTCTACATGAGGCAAGAGTAAGAGACGTGTTGGTGGAGAGGATGCTGGAGCCATACCTGTTAAGATGGAAAATGTCCAGAAGAAATAGACCTGGTCGGTCTGTAAAAGCTGCAAAGTTATCCACAAAAGGAATTCCCATGGTGCAGCAGTATCCCTTAAGCCAGGTGTGTAATTGGCGTATACGACTAAAAACCATATCCGTGGGGATGGAAAAGGTCCGGAAACAGATTCCAGCAGCGTATTTATCAACGTTTTAAAATCGTCTCTCAATTTCTCTGACTGCTGGAGTTTAATGTCATTTGACCCAACGTGGACAATGACAGTTGAAGCGGCGGAGTGCTTGCT